>NC_086444.1:123931973-124231973 GCF_028390025.1 Pseudophryne corroboree | reverse complement strand
TGACACTCAGTAAACCTTGTATGCAACACAATGAAAGGCTGAGCCTATACTGTAAACCTTGGTTTTGTAATGTGAGCACACTGCAATGCTAATTAACCTCTATTGTATGAAAGCCTCTTGAGCGATTGAGATGCTCTGAATACTCTCAGCAATGTAATAAACACACAATACCTTGCTAAGGTTCCAACACCTTTACTAACAATATCTAGCCATGTAAAAAGGAGAAAACAGTTAACAATTCATACACTACAAACTAACATCAATATCTAAGCAGAATAACTACACATAAATATACAGTAGCGTCACAATCTTATACAATAACAGAGAGAGAGAGTATGGCAAATACAAACAGGGAATAAGTTGGTCACAGAGAGTACTTACACACTGGGAATGAATCGCAGGCGCAATCTGGTTACCAGCTCCTGGTTAGTCAATGATGAAAACCGTTGTGGGGAGAGACCTGAGCTGCTCCAGGCTGGCTGTTTTTATATACACTACATACAGTACACTACAAAGGGCCCTACCATCTCATTGTTCATTGGACACAGGAATCTGTCTTCATATTACAACAAAAGGTCATAGGTTTGTTTGAACAGGTGGGCTGTGACTATTCCAGACTGCTCAGGTGGGAGGGAATCTCAAGATTTCCAACACATGGACAATGAATAAATGTCCAGAAACTACTTATAGACATAACTATACGCAGGAGCGATTAATCTTTACCTAACCAGCAGCGGATTGTTTCTAATAAAATGTTCTTTAGTTAGGTGCCAAACACCACTGCTCAAATCCTATCTGACCCTTCGTATCATGCAAAGAGGAATTCCTCTGTCCAGGGACCAGTCACAATAAACAAACTTTCAGTTATTATTAAGGGGGACATTATCTATAAAACATACTATTTGGATTTACTATGTAACGATTGAGTCGCCCGCTAGACGCACACAAACTCTACCGTAAATGCACATACCATGCGCTCGAGCGCATGGCCGAGGAGGCGCCGTCACGCAACTGCGAATATGCGCACGCACAGGAGAGAATGCGCATGGGGTGGATATATGGCAACGTGTAGCATGATATTTTTCCGACTTTGACAATGGTCCTTTAGAAGTTCACCATCTATGTATAACTCTATATAGCTATATAAACGAAGTAGACCAACATAAATCTCCCCAAATCTTTATATTAGTTATGTTAACTATTACCTAAAATACTAAAGAGAAAAAATTTAAAAATGAATAAATAAGTATTTAAAAGTTAAATTGTAACTATTATGGATTGGAGTTTTTGGAGGATTCAAACTCGGGTCTCCCCGTCTGTGGACTGGTCACGCTGTTGTGGTGTCAGCTAGCTGAGCCACAACTGTCACGCTCGGCGTAAGTTGGGGTTCCGACAACCGAGTTTTGGCTGAAGGGACAGCTACCTGTGAGGAGAGTAAACTAGGTGGCTGAATGTAATTCCTCCTAATGGGGTGGAAGCCAAACTAAGTGTTTATGTTGGCCGGAGGGCGTAAAGAAAAGGAGGACTTCGTACGAAGATAACTATAGTTTTAATGAATAATCAAGCTGTACACAAATATTGAAGCAATTGAAGAAACTGGAAGAATTAGTCTATGGTTAAATGACTTGAAGAGTGAAGCTGAAGAACTCTGGTAAAGAAGAACTGAAGACTGGGTTTTATGATTAAAAGATGAGGCTAAAGAACTTGGACTTTGAAGAAATGAAGACTGTGGTTTGTAATTGAAAGACGAGGCTGAAGAACTTAGACTTTGAAGAAATGAGGACTGTGGTTTGTGATTGAAAGACGAGGCTGCAGAACTTGGACTTTGAAGAAATGAGGACTGTGGTTTTGATTGAAAGACGAGGCTGAAAAACTTGGACTTTGAAGAAATGAAGACTGTGGTTTATGATTGAAAGACGAGGCTGAAGAACTTGGACTTTGAAGAAACGAGGACTGTGGTTTGTGATTGAAAGACTAGGCTGAAGAACTTGGACTTTGAAGAAATGAAGATGTCTGCGGGAACCGCCGTTAGCACCTGGAGCTCCTCTACAACCTGGGACCCCGTGAGCGCTTCCACGAGTGGCAACGGACTTAGACAGCAGGACTGCAGCAGCGTTTAGGTAACTGATGGATGAGAGCAACCAGGACCAGGGAACCAGAAGTAACATGGGAGCACAGAGCTGGAGAACCTTTCACAAGGAGGTAACTTGAAGCACTGGCACTCTCCCTCTGAGCCAGACCCCTTTTGTAAGGGGAGAACATGCAGGATTGGCTGGACACAGATTGGGAACTTCATTGGTAATACTCTGGTCTCCTACATGGCTGCCCCCAGCACAGGAGACATACTTAGCTGTTAGCACACAGCTTTAGCCAGCTTCTGTCTCTGACACACTATACTGTGTCACCACTAGAGGACCTTACCGCAGTGATCCCCGCCGCAGCGCCCGGCTCTCCAGAAGGCCCCCGCCGCCAGCAGCTCCCTGCCGCCGCAGCCGCGCCAACCAGCGGGATGGTATCCCGCGGGAGCACCCGCCGGAGGTAAGGCTCCGGAGCCTGACAACAGCAGCTTGACTATATAGATGTGGGTGTTTAGATACATTTATACACTTTCAATATGTCTAAAGAAAAATCGATACTTCCCTCTGTCTCTCTGGTTGCCAGATGTCATGTTTTAAAATTATAAACGTGAAGTATGTTGTACATCTTTATATTAATTTTCTGCAGTTGCATATTTATTGATCATTGTATACAAGTTAATGCATATGCTCTAAGTTAAAATAATCTCCCTATGTAAGAGATGAAAACAAATTGCACTGAATGAACTTCATTCGGATACCTGTTACTAGGTGTGTTCACAGCTGGATCAATTAGTTGCAATCAAGCCAAACATTGTGCCAATGATTGGCTAGTGAGCCCTATAAATAATTTGGGAATGAACTGACCAGCAATACCTTCTAAGGAAACCGTTGCTACAGAGAAACGCGTCAAGGCTTCTCCCTTACCGCACACATTTCCTGTACTATTGGCGACTTTCAATGCTGTCACCTGCCCATCTGCATCGTTGCACCTGTGCTGGATCCCGTCCTATGTATCACAGGTTAGGAGCCGCGCTCTCCGCTCTCCCTCCCCGGACTTTTGCTTTCATCACCGCCACCCGACAGCCTACCCGTGCCCTTGGTTGGAGATGGAAGATTTCACATCAGTCGGTGAGCTCCAGCGGCAACAGTGAGGTGGTAGCACGGCGCGGTCTCCCACCAGGATCCTTCTGGGGCATTTCAGGTGATCTCACAGCTTTCTGCATGCAAGCAGCAGCTGCACTTATTTTATACACCGGTTCGTACAGCCCAATGTAGGTGAGCTCACATTTTTATCATGCTAAGCCATTAAGGAACTGTGTTGATGACATTATTTACACAATTACTATTGTGGTATTTCACTAAATTTTCCATCTGATTGCAGTCTGGAGAAAATATGTTTTATTGCATAATCTCTGTATTTTTGACATTTAATCTATGCAATTAAAAACATTTTTTTTTACATTTATATATTGCTGTGAAAGGAAAGAAGCTTAGCAGCGCCAATTAACGATGACCTGTTAGTACTAGTACGTGAATCCAAGTGCTAGTGCAATAAAACCGAAAGATGACCTCCTAAAAAGACACTCCCTATCATAAATTCGGGCGTCAGCTACATCTTAAGTAAAAAGCATTGGTAAAGTGCTTTATAAATAAATAGTGTAAAAAGTGCAGTAGATAAGATGCTTCTAAGCGACCAACGGTGTCATAAAAAAAAATGTATACATTTTTTTTTTAAAAAGAGGCTTCATTAAAAAGTTTTAATTTACATAAAATATGCACCAGTAAAAAGTATAAACACAAAACCACATATAGGAAAACCAATAAAAATATATAAAAATATTTAAAATGTCTCTGGAGATATAAAATAGTAACCAAAATTCATATATAATGGTACTAAAAAATCTAGAGCATAGGAGGACACAATTAACAAAGTTAATGTAAAATCAACGTAAATAAAAAGATGAATATCTTAACTTAAAGAAGATAGGTATCCCCCAATTTATATATTGCTATAGCACTCCCTTATCTCTCTTTGAGTGATTACTTTGTTGCAAATTCTGATACTTTAGGGCAGGGGTGCCAAACCCGTGGCCCGCATGCTGCCCCTACCGCATCCTTTTGAAGCCCGCGGGCAGAGGTCGGGCAGTGGTCCTTTTTGCGGCCTGACCACCGTGCTTGCAGCGAGGGCAGGAGAGTGCAGTGCGCGCCTCTCCTGCTCCACAGTCCGCGCTCCAGCAGGGAGCGGGTATCTTAAATCAGGCACTGGTTCGTGAGCCAATTAGAGCTTGCGGACCATCAGCCAATCAGGAGCAGTGACAGAGTCTTTGCTTTCTATGTGCGATGCCATCTTCCCAAAGAGATCACCGGGAAGATGGCACCACTGCCACTGGTTACAGCACGGCACACACTGAACAAGATTTAAATATTGCCAAGACACACTCAAATATAATGGTGATGTATGGTGCAGTTGCAAGTCCTAGGATGTCATGTCACAGCTTCTCCATAGGTAACGGCTGAGCCACATTTGAGAAAGCCAGAAGAGCCCAACACTGCCTGGGCCCAAAATTAGAACTGGCTCTGCAACCACTAAATCCACCAGTATTGATCCTTCCAGGGTCTCAGTAGCGGCAAAACACTGACGAGCCTGGCTGTGCTTTTATGGTGGCACACCTGGCTGACGAGCCTGGCTGTGCTTTTATGGTGGCACACCTGGCTGATGAGCCTGGCTGTGCTTTTATGGAGACTGCTTAGGGCACACTAGTGTGCCACGGCACAGTAGTTGAAAAACACTGTCTTAGAGCAAACATGGATATCTTTCCTGACTGATAACAGCATATATATTTCAGGAAGATTGCTAGTGGTAGTGTTAAGAGGTAATAGAGTAATTCTGCATCACAAGCAAACACAGCTAAATCTTATGCTGTTGCTGTGTCCAATTTTCTAAAATCTGAGACACCCACTTGCAGTGCCTTCCAGCTGTGCAGTTCCATCTGATCATGGCCTCCTGTGTGAGCGTTTCAGTGTCTTTGGACATGCATTCCTATTACCTCCCAAAACGCAAGCGTTTTTCCCTCTGATCATGGCCTCCTGTGTGAGTGGTTCAGTGTCTTTGGACATGCATTCCTATTACTGGAGGGCCGCAGTTTGGACATGCCTGCTCTAGGTGCATGACTTGTTTACATGGCTTTATAAAAAGTATCTGTATGTGCACAAGCCTGTCACTGTATTATTGGAGAGCCACAGTGCTTTACGGCTGTACAACACTTAGCCCAAGTCAGATTGATACCTTATTGTATTGACTGCTGTCTGTCTTCTATCATGTGAATCCTGTCATATTCCATAAAACCTACTCTGGTTTGGAATTAACATATGGACTTATCTCCTTGCTCACATCCGCTAGGTAACCTACCAACTTATAGGCATCTACCAATATCTCTGAACAGTAACAATAGGGATGTATGCGCGGGTGGTCTTCAGTATGCCGACTGACGGGATCCCGGCGCACAGTATACCGGCGCCGGAATCCCGACAGCCGGCATACCGACACTTATTCTCCCTCGTGGGGGTCCACGACCCCCCCTGGAGGGAGAATAAAATAGCGTGGCGCGCGTAGCTCGCCACCGTGCCCGTAGCTCGCCACCGTGCCCGTAGCGTGGTGAGCGCAGCGAGCCCGCAAGGGGCTCATTTGCGCTCGCCACACTGTCGGTAAGCCGGCGGTCGGGCTCCCGGCGCCGGTATGCTGGTCGCCGGTAGCCCGACCGCCGGCATACCATACTGAACCCGTATGTGCATATGTAAAACAATGGCCAACTGTGTGCAGTATTGACACTGCGTAGTCCTCAGAATCAGGTCCACTATTTCATACTCTAGCAATGAAATAATGAATATTGACAAACATATTAAATAACATCTGACAACTGCCTTTATATAGTCTCAACTAAACAGCACCCATTGGCCTAAAGATGTTTATTCCAGGAAAAACTATTTTTTTTACATTATTTTGCAGCAGATAGAAGAGAAAACATCTACATAAGTCCAAAAAATGTAAATTTCATAAATACGGTAATAAGAAGTACTCCTGAATACGTCTGTTATTTTTTTTTAATTTAATGGTAAACCATAAAAGAAAGCGTACATTGATGAGCAAATACATTATGACCACCAGCTTAATATGCTGTTCTTACTGCGGTATCAGGATGCGAGCCCAGTAGATGGAATGCCGGCAGTTAGAATACCGATGTCCGCAGTATTAAAACACCCCCCTACCCCTCCCTAATCGCAGCCTGACCTTGACTTCTGCCCATAGATCCTTTAAATCCTGTAAATTGCAAGGTGGACCAACTGCAGATTGGTTTAGTTGTGCCAACACATGCCACAGATGCTCAATTGGATTGAGATCTGGTGAATTTGAAGGCCAGGGCAACACCTTAACTCTTCATCATGTTCCTCAAACCATTCTTAAAACATCTGTGCCATGAGACATGGTGCATCACCCTGATGAAAGAGGCCACTTCCATCAGAGAAAATTACACAAGCATCATACTCTATCCACTGGCTTGTTTTCTTTCTGCAATACATACTGGTGCCATCTCTATACTTAGGTAAACAAACATGTACCCTGCCATCTGCATGATGTGACAGAGAATATAATTTATCAGACTAGACAGCCTTATTCCACTGTTCCAAGGTCTCGTTCCAACGATCATGTGCCCATTGCAGGTGCTTTCTGTATTAGACAGCAGTTACCATGAGCACTCGGACTGTCTTTCAGCTACACAGCCACATACACGGCAGAGTCCAAAGCATTGTGTGTTGTGACATTAGTCCCATTTACATTATTAAATATTTGATTCATGCCACAATAGCGCTTCTATTGGTTCATATCAGAAGGGACAGCGTTGGCTGACCTCTCGCACCGAAGGGTCTTAGGCAGTGCCGTAACTAGGCATTTTAAAGCTATGTGCAAGAAACGGCATTGGCGCCCCCCCTTATGTAAAATATGGGCCGTTGGCGCGCGCAAAAAAATTAGGGGTGTGGCTTCATGGGGAAGGGGTGTGGCCACAAAATAATACCAGTTCATATTACGGTGCACAGTAGTCTCCATTATTCAAATTACGCTGCACAGTAGCGCCACTACACCAGGTACAGCCCCTTTTATACATTACATCAGACAGTCCCCCTTTTTACACATTACGGCAGACAGTCCCCTTTTTACACATTACGGCAGACAGCGACCCCCTTTTTACACATTACGGCAGACAGCGCCCCCCTTTTTACGCATTACGGCAGACAGCCTCCCCCTTTTTACACATTACGGCAGACAGCGTCCCCCTTTTTACACATTACAGCAGACAGAATAGATAGATAGTGTAACAGGAGTCTTGCTAGAATGTGCTCTGCTACAAAAATTCCACCAGCGACCGACTCCAGGCTTGTGCAAAAACAACAAATACCTTTTATTCAGGTAGCTCAAAAACAAAGATACACATAAAACAAAGATCACTGTCTTTAGTATAAACTACCAGGGAGGTTAGGCCAGAGCTGGATTAAGGCTCTGGGAGGCCAGGGGCACAAAAGAGCAGGGGGCCCCCTTGGACTAAAATAAAAGTATATACAGGTTGAGTATCCCATATCCAAATATTCCGAAATATGGAATATTCCGAAATACGGACTTTTTTTAGTGAGAGTGAGACCGTGAAACCTTTGTTTTTTGATGGCTCAATGTATACAAACTTTGTTTAATACACAAAGTTAATAAAAATATTGTATTAAAAGACCTTCAGGCTGTGTGTATAAGGTGTATTTGAAACATACATGAATTGTGTGAATGTACACACACTTTGTTTAATGCACAAAGTTACAAAAAATATTGGCTACAATGACCTTCAGGCTGTGTGTATAAGGTGTATATGTAACATAAATTAATTCTGTGCTTAGATTTAGATCCCAACACCATGATATCTCATTATGGTATGCAATTATTCCAAAATACGGAAAAATCTCATATCCAAAATACCTTTGGTCCCAAGCATTTTGGATAAGGGATACTCAACCTGTATATATATATATATATATATATATGTATTCCAATGGATTGGCACTCACCCTTCGTAGTTACAGGCGCCCCGGTGCCTTCTGGGAAATGTAGTACACAAAGCGTCTCCAAGCATGCAGCGGCACTCAGGGAATGATGCAAGCAATTATAAGGCAAAAGGTGTTTATTCCATAGTGAAGAAAATGGTCCAACGTTTCGGGGTGCAACCACCCCTTTGTCACCCGCATGTGCGTCTCGATCACGGCCGAGCGTATGCTACGCTAAGTGCGTACCCTTACGGTACCCCATACGCCAATTGCGTATTAAGTCTCTTACCCATATAGTGAAGGTTATAAGGTAATCAAAATCAGCATTATCAATTGGCGGCTCGTCCGTCCTCCACATATCCGCACTAGCGAAAACAAACGTTATCTGTCAGCAAGGGCGGGAAGGCAGTATCCCTTCGTATCGGGATACAGTAGTGCTGGCTAGATAAGCATCTGTTTCGCTACGTTGAAGGAGTGCTGGTGGAATCCGGAACCGGAGGTAAGAACAATACGCTAGTGTCTTTTAAAACTGTTTATTTCTGTTTTGCGTACACACGCACGCACACACCTGTATTTCTTTTCACTTGTGTATTTTCACATATCACTTTCCTGGTTGCCATTTCACAATTGATAACGTGCTGAGAAAGATTTGTTGCTATTGGTAGTTAAAGAGTAAAAATAATACGTTAAGGAGTAATTTGTAATACACGCGCACGGCTTGCCTAAGATACAAGGAAGTTTGGTGTGGTGTTCAGTAGATGATTACAGTTAAAGATCATCTACATTGATATAAACGTGTTAAATTGTATTTCTGTGGATATACCTGGCTGGCGTACACGTGTCTCTAACAAAGGGCGGGACTAGTGTACGCGACGCAAGGGCCGACGCACGGAGCGTATATTACGCAACGGAGCGTCTGGGTACGCCCACATAATACAAATCACACGATAGTATTGTTTTAATTAGGCGATAAGGAGGCAACGCGATAATAGCGCAAATCGATCTCAGTGTCCAAAATTTTAAACTAATAGATCCTTCTCTAGTTGTAACTCCTCGGGATTAGCCTGTGATACTGAATGAAAGGGATTTCTGCGCAGAAACGAAAGTAAAGAGTATATGAGGTGAAAGAGTGTGTATACATATATATAAGTTTCTAATTTTTGGGGTTCAACCAAGGAAATCATCGAGTTCTCGTGAAGGTACATACGTGTAAGTGACTGCATGGTGGCTTGGGAGGCATCCCTTGTTAAACATTTAAAAAAAGAGCATTAGAGTATAGAGGACCAGGAGGTCTACTGTAGCACAGACCAGGAGGTCCAGACAGACCAGGAGGTCTAGGTACAGCAGACTAGGAAGTCCGCTATAGATAGAGAAAAGGAGCACAACACCAGGAAGGGTTGGTGCGGTACCCATATAGGCCATTAAGCTCAGGCTGAAGGAATTCGCAGCAACAATTTTCGATTCCACTAGTCGCTCCGCACATAAGATTAGTTGCTTATGTGCAGAACGATTGTACCGCACGTAATTGTGTGCATTAGTTAGTAACTTGACCCAGTACCATTTGCGTACGCTAGAGGGGTCATAAACGCTATTTGTACATTCTAACGTGATTTGTGTAATTTTTTTATTTTAAGGGAAGTTCGCTAGTCACTTAGGAACTATCCAACAACCAATAGTTTCTGGAAAGGGTTAAGTGCTCTTCGGATCACACCCACATGTTCCAGTAAATAGAGGTTCAGGTCGCAGGGGCCCTAGGTCGAGTACGCCAGCGCTAGAGCAGTGTGTGGGCGTATTGGTCGACGTGGGCGAGTGAGTGGAGTACTCGGTAAACTGCCACCGCCGGCCTACCCCGGACATCTTGGTTTTTGTAAGGGTTCGCTGAAGACCCTGATTTGAAGGTCAGAGGTAGTGAAAGCAACACCTGCAAAGATGGGGGCCAGTTGTTAAGGTAGGGGGCGATCAACCTCGGTTCGGGTTGACTTAGTAAACTGACCAATCGGGTCGGCAAGGTATGTAATGTGTGAGAAATACGGTTCACACACAGAAGTTTTGTGCGATGAATGGGAAAGAATGACTGAAACAGGACTGTTATGGCCGGAAGCTTTGCCAATCGTACTATACAGCATCAGAACCACCCCCAGGTCCCCTCTTAATCTGTCTCCTTTTGAAATTCTGTTTGGTCGACAACCCCATGTTATGATTAACCCCCAGGATGATTTGAAATGTAACAATGAAGTAACCGTAAAGTACTTGGTTAAGATGAGTAAGCAATTGAGGAATCAGAATGATAATCTAAAGTTGGTGATTCCTGATTTGCCAGACAGTAATTGTCATGACATTGAACCTGGGGATTATGTAATGATACGGAATTTTCTACGCTCAGGTTGCCTTATTGACAGATGGGAAGGACCATATCAAGTCTTATTGACCAGCACAACTGCTTTGAAGGTTGCCGAGAGAGAGACTTGGGTCCATTCGTCTCATTGTAAAAAGGTCACTGACCCAGAGAGGTCCCGTGATAAAGAACAGACGGTAGAGGTTGTATCACTAGAGTGTCTGTTCAGGGAGGATTGAGACGACACCTGAGCGCTGAGAATAACAAGACCGGAAGCTTGTCGAGCCAGATTTATTTTTCCCATTTGTTATTTTCTCCAGTTCCCACCTCCCTCCTATTTCCTTTCCCCCTTCTTATTTTTCTCCTTTTACTCCTCTAAGATGGACTTGCCCCAAGAGACTGTGATCCGGATTTTCCTGTTGACCATGATGTTGACCAGAGCAGTCTGTTTCGGTGAGAGTACCATGGAGGTCGAGAAAGGATCGGGAATGGGTTCTGATGACCAGGATGCAGGCGTAGATTTCCAAGAACAACATAATCTCCGAGTAAAGGCGAGTATCAGAAAACGATCTGGTAGCATTGACAATAGAAGGAATTGTGAAGGATTGTTAGCTGAAGAGAACTGCATCTGTAGGCATTGTGACAATATAGTTGAGGATGGGTGCATAAAGAAATGTCAGTCCAGTTTTAATGTCCACATGGACCGGCATCCATTGAGTGACTATCACTCCTTAGTGGGTAAAGTGTTAAATCAGACAGACTGTTGGGTATGCTCTCAAGTACCTCAAGGCCATAGCAAATCAGGACTAGTACCATTCCCTTTAACTGTAGGAGAGGTACTTGAGCTAAGTGGTGGGAGGCCGGTGGACAAGAGGTTTAATATCTCTAGTCCTCCTAGTTTGAAGCTCCACCAATATCATGTGGATAGGTCCTTAGTGTGCTTTAACATTTCCAATCCCCGAAAGCCGGGAAATTGGGAAGTGTCATGGAGTAATCAAACCATGACATTTTCACACAGAGCCGACAGAATGCCCATAGACACAGAACTTATACGCCAGATAGCCGACCATAGGAAATTCTTTCGGTATAGGTACACCTTAGGAAGTAGGATCATGCGAGTTGGAGAAGTATCACCAGGATACTGTGCACAGATCGTACAAACTGATACGTGTACTAAACAGATGGGAGAATTAGGGTTAGGAGAGTTCACATGGAAAATTTGTAATATGGTTATGTCACACTCCGTCCCATATGTTCTCCCCGATGATGCATATTTCATATGCGGGAGGAAGGCGTATAAGTGGCTTGCCCCAAACTCAGAAGGGTTATGTTATATTGGAAAAGTACTGCCTGAGGTAATGACTGTATCCCACACTAAAATGAAAGATATTCACCGCAGTGCCCAAGCTCCTTATACTCACACTCATTACGAGCACATCGTTAAACGGCACCTGATAGAAAGAACAGAGCATTCGGCCTCTGACCTGATCCATGAATCCACCGGGATTCAATTCCTACTCGCGTTAGATATCACTCGTACCGCCAGAGGAGAGATAAATTACAAATATATATCTGCGCTTGCAAATTTATTAGATAATATCACCGAAATGTATGACGACACATTCAGGTACACTGGGAAAGAGTTACAAGCCTACAAAACAGAACTGGTTCAGCATAGGATGATTCTCAATTACCTCACAGCTGTGACAGGCGGGTATTGTGTTACCCTAGCGACTCAATATGGAATAAAGTGCTGCACGTACATTACAAACAGCACGGAGGACCCAGCCGAGGTCATAGACCAAAAGATGGATGACATTTTACAATTAAAGTGGGAGTTTAGAAGGAAACACAATCTCACATTCGCTGCTGTGGGTAATGAGCTAACCAGTTGGGTGTCATGGTTGAACCCACGAAATTGGTTCTCTGGTTTAGGAGAATGGGCCCAAGGTATTATTATGGATGTAGGGAAATTTCTTTTGTGTATTCTGGAAGTCGCCATATTGGTTGGCCTGATATTTAGATGCGTTCGGGTTTTAGCGAAGCGTAAAAGTAATACCAGGGTGATGAGTCTAAGGAGCGAGGACACTGTACTAACAACAACTAATTTGATGTATGACCCAACGATAGAGACAATGTTGTGATGAAAATGTGATTCCACGGTCCGTTTCTTTCACCCGTTTCTCCTTTGTTTTCCTCCAAGGTACAAAGACATCCGCTTGGAAGAATAATTTGACAACCTTATATACAGACCACTGATGGACAATGCCATAGACCCCCAATATCCCTAGTGACTTTAAAATTTTACGATAGCCCAACACTTTAAAGATTGTAAGTCTATGGACATTGAGAAAGCTTTTTGCTCAAGCAATTATAGCAAAAGCATCGGGAGACTACAGTCAACATGTACATCGAGACAAGACACAAGACAAGACCTCAATCAACAAATGTATATTAAACTCACACAGTTTATGACTGCATTTACCATAATTGCTTCTTATCTTCCTTTCTACAACCTTCAGGTAATGACACACATAGTCGATAGGGAATATAGGCACAGATATCAGCACTCACATATCCCCCCATTCATGTATCATCAACTAAAATGTGCTCCCCCATTTTGTTGCAACCAAAAGCCGAAAAGAGCTCGGTAAAGTTTGACAGCCCATCCACAGGCCCGTAATACGGGATAAGAAGGAATTCAAATGTATACTTCGCAATACCTCGAAGCTTGATTTAAAACACGTACGGCACGATGATACATGACCCCTCAAACATGGACTCATACACACATGCTTCTACTATCTCACTAGGTCATACCTTTTTTCCCACCTTCTCCTCTTCTCCCTTACCCAATCATAGAAATGTATTTATACATGACATATATTTTTCTCTTTTTGAACTGTTTTAGGAAGTGGCAGTTATTGATGACTGCCAAAGGGTGGACTGTCAAAGTCAGAAAAATATCATGCTACACGTTGCCATATATTCACCTCATGCGCGTGCCTGCTGCACGTGCACATTCTCTCCCGTGCGTGCGGATACTCGCAGCCGCGTGATGGCGCCTCGGCCATGCGCTCGAGCGCGTGGTATGTGCATTTACGGTAGAGTTTGTGTGCGTCTAGCGGGCGACTCAATCGTTAAATAATAACACCAAATAGTATGTTTTATAGATAATGTTCCCCTTAATAATGACTGTAAGTTTGTTTAATGTAAATGGTCGCTGGACAGAGGAATTCCTCTTTGTATGGTACGAAGGGTCAGACAGGGTTTGAACAGCTGTGTCTGGTACCTAACTAAAGAACATTTTAATAGCAACAATCCGGTGTTGGTTAGGTAAAGATTAATCGCTCCTGCGTATAGTTATGGCCATTAGTAGATTCTGGACATTTCATATATTTGCGATTCATTACCCATGCGGCGGGAATCTTCAGATTCCCTCCCACCTGAGCAGTTTGATATAGTCACAGCCCACCTGTTCAAACTAACCTATGACCTTTTGTTATGGTGCGAGGAGACATTCCTGTGTCCAATGAACAATGAGATTATAGGTCCCTTTGTAGTATACTGTACTCAGTGTATATAAGATCAGCCAGCCTGGGCAGCTCCCTCACTCTCCACAAACGGTTTTCATATTGACTAACTCGGAGCTGGTACCAGGCTGCGCAGCGATCATTCCCAGTGTGTGTAAGTAATTCTCTGCAAACCAACTTATTCTCTGTTTGTATTGGCCATTCCCTCTCTCTGTTATAGTATAAGTTTGTGACGCTATTGTATATTTTCTGTCTAGATATTCTGTTAGAATTATATGTTAGCTTGTAGTGTATGACTTGTAACTGTTTCCCCTTTTAATATAACTTAAAAGCTTGTTAATAAAGGTGTTGGAACCTTAGCACGGTATCGTGTGTTCATTACATTGCAGAGGGTAATAGGAGCGTCTCGATCGCTCAAACAGCTTTAGTATTTAGAAGGTTAAGCAGCGTTATATCGCTACAGTGTTTCAGTACAAGGTTTACAGTATAAGAGTGTCCTTTCTGTGTGTTACATTCAAGGTTTACTGATTGTCATCTTGTGAGCGTCTGCGCCGCTCGTGATCTCCTCGTGGTCTCGAGCGTCCGCTACGCTGGTAGCGTAGCATTACGGTAGTCGCTCGCCTATAGCGTGCTCGACACCAAGCGTAAGCTGTGAGCGAGCGTGCCGCATGTGCGTCTCGATCACGGCCTAGCGTATGCTACGCTAAGTGCGTACCCTTACAGTACCCCATACGCCAATTGCGTTTTAAGTCTCTTACCCATATAGTGAAGGTTATAAGGTAATCAAAATCAGCATTATCAATATATATGCAGATGTGCGGCACTGTAGCCTGATTAAAATCTTTTAACAAGATTGAAACGTTGTAGACGTGGTTGTCGCTTGTCTCATCTTTTGTTCTGAGCCCAGAGTGCCGCACCTCTGCCTGCATACATTTACCTCATGTTGTGAAGGCACCGGGTCAAGGTAACATTATTACAGGAGTGCTGGACATACTGCAATATATATATATATATATATATATATATATATATATATATAATCAATCAGGCTTGTTCCGGCAGTCTGCCCTCTGCTATAAATTATCTTGTTCTGGTGCCCTCTAGTTTGAAGTGTCACTTCATAGATATATGTAGCAATGCAGGCGGCACTCAGAAACCTGTAGCATTTATAAATGCTGTGTTTCCTGACGTAGGGGACTCGATCCGGGAAGCGTTGAAATAACATTTCAGTTTTTTTCACTAAACACTACTAGTCTCTGAGTGCCACCTGCATTGCTATATATATATCTCTCTCTCACTGGGCGCCAGACACACAGAGGTGCAGGAGGGGGTGCAAAGTGTATCAAACATAGGGGAATGGGGGCACAGGGTATCATGAACACAGGGACAGGGGACACACAATGCACCACACATGGGGGAGCACAGAATGTTATACACACAGGAGTAGGGGGGCACGGGGTGACACACACACAGGCAGCGGGCACAGGTGGCCACACAACATGAGGGGGGGAGGGTAGATGGTGCTACACACACACACACACACACACACACACACACACACACACACACACACACACACACGTAAGACAGGAGGTAGACGGGCCACACACAGGGGGCTGGGGGGGGCAGGAGGGCACAAGGTGTCATACACACAGGGGGCCACACACCAGGCTGAGGGGGGGTAGAGGGTGCCACACACACAAAAGACACGGGGTAGAGGGACCACACATGGGGTTTGGGGGGCAGAAAGGCACAAGGGGTCATACACACAAACAGGGGGGCACAGGGGGCCACACACCAGGCTGAAGGGGTAGAGGGTGCCACACCCACACATAAGGCAGGGGGGTACATGGGGCCACACACAGGGGGGGTGAGGGATAGGAGGCCACAGGGCTCTCTGGTCAGTCACCGCTATTGAGGGCAGGCCCGTGGACCCAGACACAGGGTGAGTCGAGGACACTTCAGGAACGGTGTCCGGTAACTACTTCACCCCCACCATAGGGCAGCTGCTGGAGGAGCAGGAGCAAACACAGGATTTGTAGGTGGGGGGTTCCACTCACAGACACGTATATATCATATCTACACACATACAAACACGTAGTTGCAAGCATGGGATGGTACTCAAAAGACTGCCACAGAAATTCAATAAATCACACCGAGTATATACATGTATATATGTATATACATATATATCTATATAAGGCATATATATGATACATTTGTGTATATATACAGTATATATAAGGTACATACTGTATATGGAAACCCCTGGCCCCTTGCAAAAAAAATAAAATAAAAAAATTATATATATAGCCAGCAAATAGGATACTCTGCAAGCCACAGCTGGCAGTACCTGGGGACTTCTTGTAGTGTGCACTGCACCTGATTGTGCCGCACAATGTTTGCTGCTTGATTCGGGCGGGGGAAGAGGAGAAGGAGAGAGCCGGCAGACTAAACAGGATGTGCAGCAGCACCCATCCAGCCATCTCCAATCTAAAGCACCGAGAGCTCTGACAGTCATCAGAGCTCTCTGACTGAATGACCGAGTAGCTGCCGCACATGTGTGGCAGCTCCGGACCTGGCCGCGCCAGTCAGTGTAGAGACAGAGACAGAACTGTTTCTGTCTCATAAAAACATTTAGACCGGCAGGCGCTACGAGGCAGGGTGGCGGGGCCACTGAAGCCGGGCATCTCAGATCTCCGTCGGGGGTGCAGGGAATGCTCCAGCGTGCGGGGAGAGGAGGGGGAAAATGCACAATGCAGCAAGTATAGTGCGACAGGGTACAGGAGGAGTGGCGGCCCCTGAAGGCAGTCCACAGCCTGCATCCTTTCGCCCCGCAGTAGCAGCCATAGTGAGCACTGTCCACACACCCTGTGGTGTATGGCAGGGACGGGGGAACCCCTTGGAGAGGGGGGCCCAGGGTAATGTGCCCCCTGGGCCCCCCCCTTAATCCGGCTATGGGTTAGGCCCTGCCTCTCTCCCTCTAACTTAATAAGGAACCCTTCAGGTCCCGGCATCCTGACACTAGTGGCCCAACCCTCCGGATCCCACTGTCCCTAGCAGGCCTATCACCTGGACACTAACTGCCTTCAGGAGCCCTGACTCATGGGAGAGACTCTGCTTTAAACCCAGCACCCAGGTGCTGGCTGATGAAGCAGCTTCTTGGGCTAAGAAGCCTATAAGACCTGGTCTGGGCCAAATGGATGGGAACCCGGGTTATCCACACTTCCCATCCACCCCCAGGACCCTGTGTGTAGCTTACAGGTGGCAAAGTACCTCTCCTGTCACATACCCTTTCCCTCAGCTTTTCATGGCTCAGAAAAGCGGCATGTGACATTGGCAAGGTTTCACCCTCGCCAATTATTTTGGGCTGACAAATCTTTTGGACATAACTTGGGCCCATACACCTGGGTCCCAAGTTCACCTCCTAAGTACATGTCCGAGGCACTTTTAACTGGCCTTGGAATCTATTTCCATTAAAGGTTGGTGGCACTGACTCCACTGTGCCACCTTCCTTTTCCCTCTACTTTGGCATAGTGGCCAAAGTGGTAGTTTTAATGGACAACTTCCCGTTTCCCACTAAACTTCCTCTCCTCTTTACCTTTCCACCTTTAGGGATGTTTCCCTTATCTGGCTTGGATTTACTGGGTACTGAGGAAGTCGCTTCATTCTTGCCTGGGTGTTTGCGACACCTGACCATAACCAACTCTGGACAGGGGAAGGTTTTTAAGTTCACTCTGGGCTTCGTAGTCACCCCGGCCCTCACTGGTCTTGGCCTATATGGTCAATTCCACCTTTTATGGCCAAGCTCTTGGCACCGGTAACACCTAGTCTCTGCCCTGACTTTAATTGTTCTGATGTCATGGTCCACCTTTGCCCCCACCCTTTCCCTCAGAGTGAGGCATCGGTCCTACAGTAAGTCTCAGAAAGTCCTTTCATTTGTTGAACTTTTAGTACTTCCTTCAGTCTTTCCAGCTTTGGTAACATTTCCTTCATTAACGTGACTGCTTCGTCCCCCGATCTCCCATCTTTGACCCTAGTCACTGTCTCCTGCTGTTCTGTGACTGGCACATAACCCATTTTTAAATCTCTTGTCCAGGTCTCTTATTTGTCACCGTAGTATAGGAATCTCCTTCACTACTTCTTTTAGCTGGCTATTACTTAGGGCCAGCTTTTGGAACTCTCCCCTCAAGTTTTCCAGCTCTCGTGTCTCATATAGAGAACTCTCCATGGGTAGAGCAACCTCAGAAATGGGACTCTGCACCGATTCCTCTGAGACAGGTTCTTGCTCCTTACTTAGTGTGTCCTTTATGAACTGTCCCAGTTCAGCAATTGGATCTTGAGCCTCTCGTGGTGGATCATGCCGGGGTGCAACAACCCCAAGATTGAAATCTTGCACCTTATCCTGCTCATACACGAGGGGAACCTCTTCAGAAGCCAGTTCCTGGATGACTTCGGAAGTGGTCTCCTGTATTACAACTAGCTTAGCCATGACTAGTTCACGTAGGCGAGACACCTCCAAAGGTACGGTCTTTGTCTGTGATTGGTCAGAGAAAGTCTCACATGTGCACTGGATGTCCAGAACCAGGGGCTTCTGAACCTGTGATGTCCCTTCTGGGATTGACTTCAGAACGTACATCGCGTCAACAGGAGAAGGAACCTGGGTTTCCAAGACCTCAACAGAAGCTATCTCCAGCTCAGATAAGACTTCCTGTTCTAGGATGGGCTCTTGAGTAGTCATCAAATTGCCATCTGTCCAGGTAGATTCCTGGGGTTCATCATTCTGCCACAGATCCAGCAGATTAGAGGATTCTTGTTTTGGAGGTGGATGATCACTTGACATCAAGTAAACCTCTCCCAGCTCCATTACCGCTTCCTCCTCACTCCCTGTCAACTGAGGAGCAGCCGGGAATCCCACATCCTCATCTCGTGTCTCCATAAACACATCTTCTGTGAGCCCCTGTGGCTGCCATGCTCCATTTGAACAGGTTCCACTGAACTCAGGGCTTTGTTCCATTCTTCACCCAAGCTACTACAACGTTCTTTTTCCAGAGAATGAGGTGGTCCTGCTTCGGAGGACTTCTCACTGCCTTCCTAGGGGTTAACAACAAAACACTGCCATCTGATGTGGCTCTCTCTTGCTGCTTGAAAAATTCCCGTGGATTTTCTGTGCACTGCGCAATAATGGCTGCAGCTTCCTCCATGCTCTGGAATGACAATACCAACTGAATGGACATTAGTGAATGTAAATGCTCTACCTCTGAGGAAGGGCCCTCATTTCCACTTTCCAGGCAGATGGACTTACTAATGGCATAGCAGGGAGCCTTCCGGGCCTTAGGCACTGGCAGCTCTGGCTCAACTTTTCTGTTCCTTCTGGCTGGAACAGGGAATCCAGTATAGCCAGGTTCCACTGCAGTATGGTACCATTCTTCCGCAGCCTGCACCACCATTGGCGTCAATTCCCCCGAAGATGGCATCTCCATTTCGGCTGATAATGTCTCTGATCCAACATTCGGCATAATGTCTTCAGCAACTGGTGTAGCTATACATGTCTCTGAAATGAAACCAGGCACAGCCAATGATTCTAGCCGAGAAACCTCCTCCTGAAGCTCCACCCAGTCTTGCAACAGAGCCTTATTGGCCAGCACCAGACTTCCATCTCGTGTCTGGTCACAGGAGATTTTCTCTAATAGTCCGTGGCTATGTACTACAAAGTTTTCAGATCTGGGTTTAGCCTTTGCCAAGGTTTTCTGCAACTCTGACACCTGGCCTGAGAGCTTGGCAATCTCTTCTCTACTCCTTCCCAATTTGGTCAGAGTCAGACAAATGAGATTCCTTCTCCAGCTTTTGCGTTAAGGTGTTCACCTGCTCTTGAAGAAAATCACATTTTTCCTTAAGCTCTTCTAGCTCCTGGTCCTTTAATTGGACATTCCTTTCAAGGTCACTTATCATGTGACACCAAAAAAAAGGTTCCATGCTAAAACCTTCCCCAAGATCTGGATTACTCCCCAATAAGCTTTCCACTTCACTCTCCAACTGTGGGGCTTTAATAGGGTCACATAAATTCCTGACCTGAGGTGTTAGAGCTGTCACCCCTTTTGTTTTTTTAGCATTAATTCTCTTTTTTGTTACCCATTTGAAGAGACACTTCAGAATAGGCTGTATATCTGAAAATCTTTATTCACCCTGTTACCTTTGAAAACTGTAAGTGAAAGGGAAAATAAAAATTCCTTTTTTTTTAGCACAGATTAAGCTTTTAGCAAAGCACTGAAATGTAGCATGTACATAGTGGTCCCAAATACCTTACACTGGTAGTGCAAATAAACAGCTTCTCCCTTCAGGCTCTTAAAACTAGAACTCAGGGATTGCTGGGACACATAGTGCCACAAAATTTCTCTATTTAAATAGAACCACATTTATAAAAGGTTTCAACTTTGCTTGATTGGTCTTAATGAGCTAATTAACAGGGACACCAGACTCCCATTACCAGATTTTGCAGGCACAGGTAAAAATAAGCTTGGAAAATAAATTCAGTCATAAATTATCAGCTGCTTGCAACCCCTTAGAGCAAATCAGTACAGCTACTTTCAATGAATGGTGCAAAGCATATAAGACAGAACAGGCCATGCACCCTGTTTAAACTCTTTACTGCCAATGCAAACCTTTGCACCAAAATCAAACACATTCAGTTTAAACAAAACATATCATTATTTTTACCCCGTGGGGATGGGTTTAACCACTACTCACAACACCCTTGGTCTGGTACTGATGCCCACGAGTTCAGCTTGGTCTGGAGTTTGCTGGTATGTGTTCCGCTACCTTGTGGCTGTTGGGTCCTCTGCCACGTGTGACACGACTAGCAGAAGGACCCCACGTTGGGCACCATTTGTAACAGGAGTCTTGCTAGAATGTGCTCTGCTACAAAAATTCCACCAGCGACCAACTCCAGGCTTGTGCAAAAACAACAAATACCTTTTATTCAGGTACCTCAAAAACAAAGATATACATAAAACAAAGATCACTATCTTTAGTATAAACTACCAGGGGGGTTAGGCCCTGCCTCTCTCCCTCTTACTTATTAAGGAACCCTTCAGGTCCTGGCATCCTGACACTAGTGGCCCAACCCTCCCGATCCCACTGTCCCTAGCAGGCCTATCACCTGGACACTAACTGCCTTCAGGAGCCCTGCCTCACGGGAGAGACTCTGCTTTAAACCCAGCACCCAGGTGCTGGCTGATAAAGCAGCTACTTGGACTAAGAAGCCTATAAGACCTGGTCTGGGCTAAATGGATGGGAACCCGGTCCACCCACACTTCCTATCCACCCCCAGTACCCTGTGTGTAGCTTACAGGTGGCAAAGTACCTCTCCTGCCCAATAGATAGAGAGATAGATAGATAGACAGAGATAGATAGAGAGAGAGAGAGAGAGAGAGACAGATACTTACCATCTCTCCCCGCTGGCTCAGGCAGTTATACCCCTTTCACATCGCACAAATAACCCGGTATCGACACGGCATATTGCCGTGTCGACACGGGTCAGTGTGTGATGTGAAAGCACTTTCGGCGAATTAGCGGGTCGCCTGACCTGGTAATTCAACCCGGTATAAAAGAAGGATTATACCCGGGTTGAATACCGGCTCAGACGCAGTTTGAATGGGAGCCGCGTCGATGCGACATGGTTCCCATTCACAGCATAGGGAGAGGCGGCGCAGGAGATTAGCTTATCTCCCAGTGCCGCCTCCACCCCCGCCCTTGCTGCTGCTGCGCTCCCCGCTGCTATGGCAACCGACCCGGTATATTGCCGGGTCGGAAAGCCAATAAAAGCAGAGCAAATGCCGGATCCCACCCGGTAAGCACACGTTTCTCTTACCGGGTGGGATCCGGCATTTGCGATCTGAAAGCGGTATCAGACTCTTCGGTGCTGGCAGAGGAGAAGGAGGAGGGAGAGGGACTGGAGCCGCAGCAGCGCTATGTAATTGGTAGAGGCGCCACTGCAGCTGTCCCTCTGCTTCCGCATTGGCGCCCGCTGCCGCTGTAAATGCTGGGATGAGGGAAGCGCATCCCAGCATTCACAGCAGCACCGGCCAGCCAATGCGGAAGGAGAGGGACTGCTGCAGCGGCGCCGCTACCAATTACATAGCGCTGCTGCGGCTCCACCAGTGGTGCAAGTAGAAATACTTTCTTATGGGTACTGAGTGATGAAAAATGGGCGTGGTCATGTGTTGTGATGGGGAATGGCCACATGCTGCTAGTGGGAGTGGCTACATGACACTAGCGGCATGTGGCCACATGACACAGCCCCTTTTTGGGGGGATTCTGGAGGCAAGGCTAAAAATATATAGTAATGCTCCAGTATAATAGAAATATATAGTGATACCTCTAGTATAATAGAAATATATAGTGATACCTCCAGTATAATAGAAATATATAGTAATGCCCCCAATTTAATAACAATACATAGTAATGCCTCCATTATAACAGGAAAATACAGCCACTGTCGCACTCCCAGTAACCCTGACAAAGTGGGAGTAGCCGTTATGCTGCCGAACACCATGGTCTGTTGCTTTGTGGCACTTATAATTGTGGCAGTGGCAAAGTGTGTGGCAGGTGGTACTGCGTACCCGCTGCCACATTCTTAAGGGTACTCCGTACCTGAGCGTACCCGCATACTTGCACCACTGGCTCCCGTTCCCCTCCCTCCTCCGGGTCCTCCCCTGACACTGCTCCTCTTCTCCTCCGGCGACGCACACAGCATAGGCGGCTTGTAATGAGTTAATTTAGTTAATAACAAGCCGCTGACATAGTTGCTGTCCGTGCGCCCTCAGGGCGACTGAGCTGTGTGCCAGGCAGTTACGGCTCTGGTCTTAGGTGCCCAACAGCCTGTAGATGGTTTGTGGGTTTTCCCTCCTCAGATCACTGTCGATAGGTACTCACCACAACTGACTTTGGCCACCACCACAAGCCATTTCGGAAATGTTCTAACATTAGTCATATGATCTGGCCATAATGATTTGGATTTTATCAATGTCAGAAACAAAGGAAAGCTGCACAGGAACCCATCTATCTAAATATATAATTCCGTAAATGACCTTATCCTGTACATAATAATGTTGACTGTAGGGAAATATGCCAGAACTGTGGTGTTAAGATCAAAATAATGCAAGTTCTTTTCGTTTTCATTTACATGTTATAGACAAATGAATGGTAATACAATTTCATTATGACTGACTTTAGACAGAAAAGAGGGGTTAGGTTTCATGTTGACCTTGTCTTCAAATATAGTAACAAAAAGTTCTTTGCACCATAGTTATTGCAACTCACCGAGTATTATTGCAGAGGAAATTTCCAACATAAATACTAACCTTTACTAACAGCCATGTGAGAGAAACGTCCAACATTGGTTCAAATGAATAATCCATCAGACGTTTTAATACCAAATGTAGGTCCCTAGGAGCTACTCATGATCTGATTGAGTGAAATTTTTTTTTTTACTGCCTGAAAAAATACGTAATTATGGTAGACTTACCGTTGATAACACTATTTCTCCTAAGTCCACAGGATAACATTGGGATATGAGGTAGCGACAGCGGATTGGCACCAAACGATCAAAGTTTTTGGCCTCCCAAAGCTTTTGGGCCAGTCCCCTATATCCCCGCCTCCTGGCTCAGGCAGAT
Source organism: Pseudophryne corroboree (assembly GCF_028390025.1). Classification (NCBI taxonomy): domain Eukaryota; kingdom Metazoa; phylum Chordata; class Amphibia; order Anura; family Myobatrachidae; genus Pseudophryne; species Pseudophryne corroboree. The sequence continues at coordinate 124,208,272 of NC_086444.1, read as the reverse complement.
CTATCTGTGTATCAATGTCTTCTGGGCCAAGCCGGAGCTATTAGTATCATGGCGCCCTTTCCTTGTTTTACCTTTCGCATCACCCTGGGCAACAGGCGATTGGTGGAAACATATAGTCCAGATGAAAGTCCCATCTTACTGACAGGGCATCCACAAATGTCGCTTTTGGATCCTTTGTTCTTGACCCGTATGCAGGAATTTTGTTGTTCTGACAGGACACCATGAGATCTATCTCCGGTAACCCCCACTTGTCTACCAGAGTCTGGAAGACCTCGGGGCGTAAAGCTCATTCGTTTGCATGAATGGTGTGTCGACTGAGAAAATCCGCTTCCCAGTTTAGGACTCCCTGAACACTGCTGACAAGGCTGGATGATGAAGTTCTGCCTACCTTAACGTGCGGCTTACTTCCTTCATTGCTTTTTGGCTGCGAGATCCTCCCTGATGATTGAGGTACGCTACTGCCATTGCATTGTCCGAGCGAATTTGTACTGGTTTCCCCCAAAGGATATCCTTTGCCTGAATGAGTGCCATATATATGGCCTGAAGTTCCAATATATTTATTGGCAGGCAACTTTCTTCCTTGGTCCATTGCCCTTGGAAGCAATTTATTCCTGACACTGCTCCCCAGCCCTGAAGACTAGCATCCGTTGTCAGCACTTCCCAATCTGATATCCAAAATGGTCTACCTTTGTCCAGATGGGATGTTTGTAGCCACCCGGCTAATGACCTCCTTACTTCCAGAGAAAGGACCATAGGCTGCGTTTTTATTGTCTGCCGTAACCCATTCCATTTGGAAAGGATCAGACATTGTAGAGGCCTCAAGTGGAATTGAGCATACTCCACCATATCGAATGTTGATATCACAGATCCCATCATACGCATTGCTGTGTGAATGGATACCCTCTGACTGTTTAGCAGCTCCTGGATCCTCGACTGAATTTTGAATATTTTGTTTAGAGGTAAAATTACTCTCTGAAGACCATTGTGATGGAGCCAGGGACAACTCTGCCCATTTTATGAGCCAACCGTGTCTCTGTAAACAAGCTATCGTCTGTTGCAGATGACACTGAAGCAATTCCTCAGATTGGGCCAAGATTAATAAAATCGTCGAGGTATGGAAAAATCCTTATCCCCTGCTGTTGGAGATAAGCCGCCATTACCACCATAATTTTGGTGAACACTCTGGGAGCTGTGGCCAGTACAAATGGTAGGGCCTGAAACTGAAAATGTTGCTGGAGGATAGCAAACGTGAGATAGCACTGATGGGACAGTGCGATAGGAACATGTAGGTAAGCATCCTGTATATCCAGGGATACCATGAAATCCTCCCGCTCCTTGGCTAAAATAATACAACGTAAAGTCTCCATGTGAAAATCAGGCACCGAAATGTACTTGTTCAGCACCATGAGATTGAGTATAGGCCGGAACGACCCATTTGGCTTCTGGACTAGAATAAAAACCTTGTCATCGTTGCGCAGGAGGAACTGGAATTATTACTCCTGACTGAAGCAACTTCTGAACTGCCTCTTGCAAAGCCCTGGCCTTCGTTTCCACTGAAGATGGGATGGTACAAAAAAAAAACTTTGAGGAGGGTGTTTCTTGAAGGCAAACACATAACTGTGAGATACCGCTTCTTGCACACAGGCATCTGTGATGGACTGCAGCCAGATCTGTGCAAAATGAAGAAGTCGGCATCCCACCCTGGGATCCCCCAGGTGGAGGGCCCGCACCATCAGGTTGATGGCTTATCCTCTAGCCGATTGCTTTTTAGTCTTACCAGACCTGTCAGATTGAGACTATTTGCCATACCCCTTTCCTTTTGCTTTTCCTTGAGTCCCAAAGGGCCGAAAAGTTGGAAATCTACTGTAGGCTTGGATTTCTAGGCTTGGACTCCAGAACCTTCTTGAATTCTGAGTCAGCTTTCCATGTAAGAAGCCAAACCTCTCTGCGAGCTGCTACTGCTGAGGCTGATGCTAGAGAAGCAATTGTATCCATATCCAAGGCTGCTCTTTCCATAAAAATTGCCGCCTGTTTAATATGTGCAGTATGGAATTTTTGCTCTCTAGATGCCAATGAAAGATCATCCTCCAATACATCAGCCCTGGCTGCCACTGCTTTTGCCATCCAGGCTGAAGCCATGGCTGGTCTTACGATTGCCCCAGACAAGTAGAAAAGGGTTTTTAAAAAACATCTATTTTCCTATCCGTGACATCAACATTGAGGATCGGAATACACAGAAGCTGACAGAAATAGTAAAGTCCGCAATCACACTAGCTATCAGTCACAGGTTATAAATTAGTATAATAAGCAATATGAGCAGATACTGTATTCAACTACAGATAAATTTCTCTTACATCCTAGAGGATTCTGGGGTCCACATTATTACCATGGGGTATAGATGGGTCCACTAGGAGCCACTGGCACTTTAGCAGTTTGAGAGTATGGGCTGGCTCCTCCCTCTATGCCCCTCCTACCAGACTCAGTTTAGAAAATGTGACCGGAGAAGCCAGTCACAGCTAGGGGAGCTCTCCAGAGTTTCTCTAGTAAAAGTTTTTTTAGAGTTTAATATTTTACAGGGAGGCTGCTGGCAACAGCCTCCCTGCTTCGTGGGACTTAGGGGGGAGTAGTGTCCGCCCTGCGGGGTCTGAGCCACTATCTCCACTGACAGGACACTGAGCATCTGAGGGGATAGATCTTTAGCCGCCCCAGGTGACCGCTCACCCCAGCAGCATGCCGCCACCCCCTAACAGAGCAAGAAGATGTTTGTGGCGAGTGAGTCACCGCCCCCCCTAGCAAGTGGGGAGCTGGTGGGAAGATAGCGGCAACAGGGTAGGGAGCGCGGTACTAACCGTGCTCCGGGGCTCAGCGGTACATAGTTCAGCGCTGTGAGGGGTGCCCTGAGCCAGCGCGTATACCCTAAACTGGCCAGCAAGCCTGTCAGGGTCCCCGGATCGCTGCTAGCAGAATTCCTCAGGCCAGTATAATACAATGAAGAGCGGGAAGCAGCACCATCTTCAGGGGTGGAGCTTCTCCTTAGAACGGACCCAGCAGCGTTTAGCGCCATTTTCCTGCCTGCAGTTCCTGTGTAACAGATGCTGACAGGGAGAGCTGTCCCTCCAAGCAACTCCAGCTATTCTGTGCGGTACCAGGGGGTTGTAGAAGGGGGAGGGGGGGAGGAGGCTGTGTAAAGTCTGTGTAGTCTATTAAGGTACACAGACAGCGCTGGTAGTTTCATTAGTTCTACCTAAAAAAGCGCTGTGTGTGGGTTGGCTCCAGGCTCTGTGTCTCTGTGGCATACTTGGGGGGGAAACTGTGTCTGACATTTCCGTGTGTGTGTGTGTGTGTGTGTGTGTGTGTGTGTGTGTGTGTGTGTGTTACTATCTCACATGGCCATATCTAGGAGCTCTGTGTCATATGGTGCAGAAGATGTTTCCTCTCAGGAGGGATCCATTCCATGTACACAGGATTCTAATGCTTTGTCTCAGATCCCTATTGTTGAACCTGAGTGCTTAACTTCTATCAAAGGAATGATTTCTCAGATTTCTACTAGGGTAGCTAAAACTGAGACTGAAACTCAGGTGTTGAAGAAGTCTATGGCAGTTTGGTCAGGATCTGTCCCTATTCCTGCAAAATCCCCTAGCATGTTCCCACAGAAACGTGCAATTGCCCAAATTATGCAAGATGACACGGATACAAATTCTGATACTACAGACGGTGATGAGGACGTGCTGAGGGGGGCGGCATCCCTTGCAAAGGGGGTGCAGCTCATGATTGAGGCCATTAGAGATGTTTTAAACATTAATGACACTACACCTGAGCAGGTTGAGGAGGCTTACTTCACTGATAATAAGAAAACCCCGCTAACCTTTCCTGCGTCTAAAGAATTAAAAGCTATATTTGAAAAATCCTGGGAAAACCCGGAGAAAAAATTCCAGATCCCAAAAAGAGTTCTGGTTGCTTTTCCCATCCCTGAGGAAGATAGGGAAAAAAGGAAAACCCACCAATTGTTGACGCATCTGTCTCCAGACTGTCTAAAAAGTGGATTTACCTGTCCCTGGTTCTACCACGTTGAAGGAACCAGCTGATCGTAAGATTGACACTATGCTCAAATCCATATAAACTGCTTCAGGAGTGGCCTTAAGGCCCACTGTTCCCTGTGCATGGATTTCTAAAACCATAGTAAAGTGGTCAGGCACATTACTAGAGGATTTGGATACAATGGATAGAAGTGACATTGAATTGTTTTTATGTAACATACAGGATTCTGCGGGGGTTCATGGTGGAATCCATGAAGGACCTGGGTACGCTGACTGCACGGATATCCTCCATGTCGGTATCAGCTCGCAGGGGACTCTGGCTACGCCAATGGTCTGCAGACGCGGAATCCAGGAGAAGTGTGGAGAACCTACCCTACACAGGTCAGGCTCTATTTGGGGAAGCGTTGGATGTGTGGTTTTCCACGGCTACAGCGGGTAAGTCACCTTTCCTTCCCTCTGCTACTCCTTCTACGAAGAAACCGTTTTCTTCAGCTGTGCAGCAGTCCTTTCGGACCGCTAAGACAAAAAAAGCCCAATCCTTCTACCACTTTCTTTAGAGGTGGTCGGGCAAAATCCAAAAAGCCTGCACCCGCAGGCTCCCAGGACCAGAGACCTACTTCTGGTTCCTCAAAATCCTCAGCATGATGGTGGAACTCAAAGCCTGGAGGACGGGCTGGTGGGTGCGAGACTCAGACGTTTCAGCCACGTCTGGGTGTCCTCCGGCCTGGATCCCTGGGTAAAGGATATTGTGTCTCAGGGGTACAGACTGGAGTTCCAATAATTCCCGCCTCACCGATTCTTCAAATCAGGCTTGCCAGCTTTGCTGACAGACAGGGCTATCCTACAGGAAGCCATCCTGAAATTGGAAAAATCACAGGTCATTGTCCCAGTTCCACCTCATATGCAAAACAAGGGTTATTATTCAAACCATCCGGTTTCGTGGTATCGAAACCGGATGGTTTGGTCAGACCAATTTTGAACTTGAAATAGTTGAACCCTTACCTGAGGGTGTTCAAATTCAAAATGGAGTCTCTCAAAGCAGTGATTTCATGTCTGGAGGAGGGAGAGTTTCTGGTATCCCTGGATATCAAGGATGCGTACCTCCACATTCCAATTTGGCTGCCTCACCAGGCTTATCTCAGATTTGCAGATCTCAGATCTGTTAGTCAGTCACTATCAATTCCTGGCACTACCATTGGGCCTCTCCACAGCACCGAGGGTGTTCACCAAGGTGATGGCAGCGATGATGGTTCTCCTCTGCAAACAGGGGGTGAACATAATCCCATATCTGGACGATCTGCTGTTAAAGGCTTCGTCCAGGGAGAGGTTGTTGCAGTCCATTGTTCTCACGACTCATCTGCTCAGGGAACATAGTTGGATCCTGAATCTTCCAAAATCACATTTGGAGCCGACGAGATTGTCTTTTCTGGGAATGGTCCTCCACACAGAAGTGCAGAGGGTGTTTTTTCCGGAGGATAAAGTGTTGGTGATACAAACAATGGTCCAGGATGTCCTGAAGCCAGCCCGGGTTTCGGTTTATCAGTGCATTCGCCTTCTGGGAAAGATGGGGGCCTCTTACGAGGCTCTGCAGTACGGAAGGTTTCATGCTCGGCCCTTCCAACTGGGTCTCATTTACACATGCACCAGAGAATACGTCTGTCGCCAAAAGCCAGAATTTCACTCCTCTGGTGGCTACAACTGCCTCATCTTCTGGAGAGCCGCAGGTTCGGGATTCAGGACTGGATCCTTCTAACCATGGACGCAAGTCTCCGGAGCTGGGGCGCAGTCACTCAGGGGAAAACCTTCCAAAGAAGGTGGTCAAGCCTGGAATCCAGCCTACCAATCAATATTCTGGAACTAAGAGCCGTCTACAATGGTCTTCTCCAAGAGGCCCATCTTCTGCGAGATCGAGCAATTCAAGTGCAGTTGGACAACGTAACGACAGTGGCTTACATAAACCGACAGGGCGGAATGAAGATCAGAGCTGCAATGTCAGAGGTAACAAGAATCATCCTCTGGGCAGAAAAACACGCGTTGGTGCTGTCAGCAATCTTCATTCCAGAAGTAGACAACTGGGAAGTGGACTTCCTCAGCAGACACGATCTCCATCCAGGAGAGTGGGGACTCCATCCGGAGGTGTTCACGGATGTAACAGATCTTTGGGGTCTGCCTCAAATAGACATGATGGCCTCTCGCCATGGCAGTGGACGCCCTAGTGACTCCGTGGTTGTTCCAGTCGGTATACGTGTTTCCTGCACTTCCACTCATTCCAAGAGTTCTAAAACTCATAAGGAGAACAAGAGTTCAGGCGATCCTCATTGCTCTGGACTGGCCAAGAAGGACTTGGTATGCGGATCTTCTGGATCTACTGTTAGAAGAGCCGAGGCCTATTCCTCTTTGGGAGGACCTGCTGCAGCAGGTGCCGTTCGCTTATAAAGACTTACCGCGGCTATGTTTGATGGCATGGAGGTTGAACGCCAGATATTAGCTTGGAAGGGCATTCCGAACAAGGTTATTCCTACCCTGATACAGGCTAGGAAAGGAGTAACGTCTAAACATTACCATCGTATTTGGAAAAAATATGTATCTTGGTGTGAGTCCAAGAAGTTTCCTACAGTGGAGTTTCAACTGGGACGGTTTCTCCTCTTCCTGCAAGCAGGTGTGGATATGGGCCTGAGGTTGGGATCAGTAAAGGTCCAGATTTTGGCCCTATCCATTTTCTTCCAGAAACAGTTGGCTTCCCTCCCGGAGGTTCAGACCTTTTTGAAAGGTGTTCTGCACCATGGGATCTTAACGTGGTGCTGCACTGCACCATGGGATCTTAACGTGGTGCTGCAGTTTCTCCAATCGGATTGGTTCGAGCCACTACAGGAGGTTGAGGTCAAGTTTCTCACATGGAAGGCTGTCACTTTGTTGGCCTTAGCGTCTGCCTGACGTGTGTCGGAGCTGGGGGCTTTGTCTTGTAAGAGCCCCTACTTGATCTTCCATGAAGATAGAGCTGAGCTCCGGACACGTCAGCAGTTCCTTCCGAAGGTTGTGTCGGCATTTCATATCAACCAACCTATTGTGGTGCCATTTGCTACTGACTCCTCAATTTCATCAAAGTCCTTGGATGTTGTAAGGGCTCTGAAAATCTATGTGAAGAGGACTACTCATCACAGAAAATCGGACTCTCTGTTTGTCCTGTAAGATCCCAAGAAACTTGGGTGTCCTGCTTCTAAGCAGACGACCTCTCGCTGGATCAGGTTCACTATCCAGCATGAGTATTCTACGGCAGGATTGCCGTGTCCTACGTCTGTTAAGGCCCACTCTACTCGTAAGGTGGGTTCTTCCTTGGCGGCTGCCCGGGGTGTCTCGGCTTTACAGCTTTGCCGAGCGGCTACTTGGTCGGGGTCGAACATGTTTGCAAAGTTCTATAAGTTCTTATACCTTGGCCGCTGAGGACCTGAAGTTTGGTCAATCAGTTCTGCAGGAGCCTTCTCGCTCTCCTCTAGGACATAAGAGAAAATAGGATTTTAATTACATAGTATCTGAGGTTGAAAAAAAGACAATTGTCCATCGAGTTCAACCTATTTGTGGTGTCCTATACATGATGATTTGACTAAAATTTCTGACTGATGCTGCTGTCAGCCATTGCATTTTATCCCTATTAATAGTAACTATAATGCATGACTATGCACCATACCCCTGGATATCCTTATCCAATAGGAATTTATCTAACCCATTTTTAAAGGTGTTGACAGATTCCGCCATTACAACTCCCTCGGGCAGGGAATTCCAAACACGTATTGTCCTTACCGTGAAAAAGCCTTTACGCCGTATTGTGCGGAATCTCCTCTCCTCTAACCTGAGCGAGTGTCCACGAGTCCTCTGTGTTGATCTAACCAAAAACAGGTCCCGCGCAAGCTCTGTGTATTGTCCCCTTATATATTTGTAGATGTTGATCATATCCCCTCTTAGTCTCCGCTTTTCCAATGTAAACATGCCTAGTCTTTCAAGCCTTTCCTTGTATTCCATCGTCTCCATGCCCTTAATTAGTTTGGTCGCCCTCCTCTGTACCTTTTCAAGCTCCAGGATATCCTTTTTGTAGTACGGTGCCCAGAACTGTACACAGTATTCAAGGTGTGGCCTCACTAGTGATTTATATAACGGGAGTATAATACTCTCGTCCCTAGCATCAATACCCCGTTTTATGCATGCTAATATCTTATTAGCCTTCTTTGCTGCAGTCCTACTTTGGGTACTACTGCTTAGCTTGCTATCTATGAGGACACCTAAGTCCTTTTCCAGTACAGAATCCCCTAATTTTACCCCATTTAGTAGGTAGGTGTAATTTTTGTTCTTGTTACCACAGTGCATTACCTTACACTTGTCTGTGTTGAAGCGCATTCTCCATTTGGCTGCCCATGCTTCTAATTTAACTAAGTCGTTCTGAAGAGACTCGGCATCCTCCTCTGTATTTATAGCCTTACACAATTTGGTATCATCTGCAAAAATTGACACCATGCTCTCTAGACCTTCTGTTAGGTCGTTAATGAAAATATTGAACAATAGCGGTCCTAATACTGAGCCTTGCGGCACACCACTTAGCACTTCAGTTCAAGTTGAAAAAGATCCATTAACCACAACGCGCTGCTTCCTATTATCTAACCAGTTTTTGACCCAAGTGCATATTGTGCTTCCTAGCCCTGATTCTTGTAGCTTGTATATAAGTCTCATGTGTGGTACAGTATCGAACGCTTTGGCAAAGTCTAAAAAGATTACATCCACGTCTTTACCCTGATCTAGGTTTGCGCTTACTGTTTCATAAAAGCCAAGTAAGTTGGTTTGACAGGATCTGTCCTTCATAAACCCATGTTGATTCCTTTTAATTACCTTATTGGTTTCAAGGAATTTCTGAATACTATCTCTTAGAATACCTTCCAATACTTTCCCCACTATAGATGTAAGACTAACTGGTCTATAATTACCTGGTTCAGCTTTACTTCCCTTTTTGAATATAGGCACTACTTCCGCTATACGCCAGTCTTTGGGAACCATACCTGATATAACTGAATCCTCAAAGATCAAAGATAGCGGTTTTGCCAGTTCAGAGTGAAGCTCCATTAGAACCCTTGGATGAATACCATCGGGCCCTGGTGATTTATTAATCTTTAAATGTTTTAATCGGTCACAGACTACTTCCTTGCTTAAATAAGTACCTATCAGTGTGATATTGTCATTATTGAGATTGTGTGTCAGTCCCTGAATTGGGTCCTCTCTAGTGAATACTGTTGAAAAAAACTCATTTAGTGTGTCCGCTATGTCATTATCATTTTTGCTTAAGACTCCCAACTTGTCTTTCAAAGGGCCTATACTCTCCTTTTTTAATCTCTTGCTATTAATGTATTTAAAGAATTTTTTGGGATTCGCTTTGCTTTCCTTTGCTACTAGTTTTTCAGTTTCTACTTTAGCCGCTCTTATTTCCTTTTTGCAATTTTTGTTACATTCCTTATAGTGCTGAAATGACTCTGCTTCCCCGGTAAATCCTTTTCTCGTAGTCGGTAGAGGATGCTGGGCACCCGCCCAGCGCTTCGTGATCCCGCAGTGGTTACTTATTCAGTACTGCTTAGTTCTTGGTTAAGTACTGTGTTGTTACTTGGTTAAGTAATCTTGTTCAGCCGTTGCTGATGTTTCATGCTAGTTATCTTGGTTTGCCTTGTATGTGTGATCTGGTGTGACTCTCGCCACTATCTGTGTAAAATCCTTCTCTCGAAGTTGTCCGTCTCCTCGGGCACAGTTTCCAGACTGAGACTGGTAGGAGGAGCATAGAGGGAGGAGCCAGCCCACACTCTCAAACTCTTAAAGTGCCAGTGGCTCCTAGTGGACCCGTCTATACCCCATGGTACTAATGTGGACCCCAGCTTCCTCTACGGACTACGAGAAAAGGTTTTAACGGTAGGTAATTAAAATCCTATTTTCAAGTATGTAGGAGAAATATATTACTGCATTACTTTATATACGACTTTTAAATGTATTCAGTTGCACAGCGAAAGAAACAGTAGCATTAGTTTACAGACTCTTATGCATCAGGCACTTATCCAACTACTCGTACCCAATGGTAGGTAGAGACTTAGTGCTGTATCACCCGGCTCAGGAGAGTGGGATACAGGGAGACTTCGCCCCGCTTCCATGATCGATCAATACGTTAGTGAACGCTTAGTGGATTCAGATGCTAATAGTGTACACAAACGCCCAGTGGACCTACAGTGAACACAGACGCCCAAGTGAACACCGACGCAGCAGTCACACAGCCGCCTATGCTGCAACTGGGTCCTTTTTAGATACACAGCATCTCAGATGGAAGCGGGAAATCAGTCCATGGAGTAGAAACTCGGAGGAAACTGGTCATGAACCGGGGGGAGCGGTGACCAGGGGAGCATCTTACTCCCCACTGCTGACATCAACCCCAGGGATCGCAGCCTCACACTCTTTCCTGGAGCCTATGATCCCTGAGGCTTAGTGCTGGTGCTCTCGAGGTGGCAGCCACGTCAGCTACTGTTCAGTAGTCTCCTCCCGAAAACAGTGCGGCTGTGTCTTGCGTCTCCCCTGCTAAGCAGTACCGACGCCTTACCTTCTCCCCGTGCTCCGGCCACAGCCTGGTAACGTCCGCTGAACGTGCTAGTACATCTGACACAGACGCCCGCCGAAACAGCACTGTACACGTGGGTAAGTGTTGTTGCGACCCAGCGGGGAGTTGTTGGATCGACTCTTTCTAAGGTGTGTGTAAGATGCTTTTTAGAAAACTCACTCAAAAAAGGTAAGACTATAAAAATAAATTAAATAACAAGCGTATGGCTGCCAAAATCAGCAGCCCAAAGATCATGGTCCGGCTCCTGCCGCACCAAAAAATAAAATTAATTGCATGAGCCAGGAGGTGGGGATATAGGTGACTTGCCTGTTGCATTCTGGCAGGCCGAAGGCTTTGATCGTTGGTGCCATTCCGCTGACGGTATCCCATATCCGAATGTTTATCCTGTGGATAACCTGTGGACCCTGCAGGAAAAATTCAAATCTTTTCTAGCCAATTTTGCCTGAAGTAGGTGCTCATTGCAAGGTCCATACTGAGTCCATCTTGGAAAATAATATGTAGAATATATGTAATAATCTATTCTTGGGTCACACCATTTATTTATCTTAATCCAAACTATATACTGTACCATAGATATTTTCTTTCTTGCGTTCATAGGCAAATCTACCATCTTTTGAGGCAACCCTTTTCCATAAGTAATTCTCTTTGTTTTCATACCATTAAAAGTTGCTGCTTTATATATTACTGGAAGGTAGGACCCTGGAGCCAAAGGATACAAAGAAGGCAGAGACCCTGTTTTCCAAGAACATCCCTTAATTTGGACACTTTCTAAGAATAAGAATAGAGGAATGCAAACATTGGTACTTTCACTGGTATATCAGTTATATAAACGTATTTTATTTTTTGTTGGGCTGTATTACCATAAAGCTTTTTCAGGTTGGGCTCAGGTTGCTTGGAAGTAACTAGTTTCATGATGGCTGTTCTCCTGGGAACTAGAAAGAGGAGCACCCAGTTTGGCTTCCTGTATAGACCCTGCTTGTTTGCTTTGCTCATTGGATTGCATATTCGGGATATACTCCTGAATACACAAAAGATACAAAATCCTGTAACCAAAAACTGCTGCAGTAGCTGACTGGGAGCACCTGGAATAATTAGTCATTCATCAGATACAACAGCATTACCAGTCTGCAAGAGAAGGTAAGCCCATATGGAATCCTTGCGGAACACAAAAAAAAAACCCCACTACCTGCCGTGACGACCTAGAAGCAGGTAAAGGTACTGAGGAAGAGCTCCTACATACAGGACATGTTTAAAAAATACATGTCTCTTCCTATTCTAGTAAATAGCTTACCTAATTGTAATGGCTGCCATAGATATTGAGGAAGAGTCTCTTTACGCCTAGATCCATGGCCCCACTCTAGTCAGAGTCCCGAGATTTTATAGAGCTAACATCGGACTCTTTCACTTGTGGTCCTGGGCTTCAAGTATCAGATAGGACTGTGAATCTGGGTACAAAACATGAAAGGGATCTGTATGTTGCCTGAAACAAGAGACTTGTCCAATCACCTGGGCAAAGCACTTCTCTATGGTGGCAAAGTTTTCATCAACGACTGACAACTATGGATCACAACCATACTGTATGTAAAGGTTATATGCAGGGCACACACTGGTTACTAATAGACATCTTCTAAAAAAGATTATTTGGACTGTTAAGGTGGGTACACCCAGTACGATGCTTACCAACTGACGTGTTGAACAGTACTTGGGCCAACATATCGGGTGGCTATACACACGGAGTGATCCGGTGCATGACCGCCAGCTGTGCTGCACCCTCCACACACACAGCACTGCATGGGAACGGCAGCCGCTTCCCTTTATCTTTTCAACATGCAGGTATGAGGAATTACAGTAGAATTTGTACTCGCATGGAAAAGCCACAAAGACATATCATATATCTAATCCATATATTGCATAAATCACCCACTGTCTGCTTTCTCTTCTAATAGCATGAAGATGGGTCACACATAAATTAAACTCCCAGAGACTCAAATACAATGGCCTTATTTACACAAAGCTTTGAAATTCTATGAAGAAGGCAAACACCTTTGTTTACTCCTATTGTTTTAGGGTAGCCCAGTTTCTGTCGAAGACAATAAAACACTGGATTGTCATTGTCTTATCTGAAAACAAGACAAACAAAAAGACAATACCCAGGAACCTAGTTTGAAGAGAAACTCAATTAGCAATAGCTAACAAAATTACAAACCAGACATTTAGAAATCTGAGGTAATAACATTCATAGTCTAAACTCTTGGAGATATATATATTTGTATATATATATATATATATATATATATATAATTACTAACAAATTGTTATAGCAGGAGTATGTGTGTATATATGTATATATGTGTGTGCGTGTGTGTGTGTGTGTGTGTGTGTGTGTGTGTGTGTGTGTGTGTGTGTGTGGATATATGTGGATATATGTATATCTTGAGGATGGAAATAGATAATCATATCATGTGTGGGATCATATTGTTCAGAGTCACGTAAATATTAATCTGGTGGGAATAAGAATATTATCATATATTACAACATTAAATTATTAATAATACCAGATTTATGTATGATTAATGTGATGGGTTTAACTGGTCATGGAGCGGGAACTCAGATGCAAACAACAGAAATCACATCTCAAGTCTTAGCCATCGCCCACCTCTTGAGCTGACCAATGATCCCCGGTGCACAGGATATGTCCCACCCCTGAACCAATGGAAGAAGAGCACACAGTGTCTATTGTATTATGTTTTGATAAACTGTATAAAGAGCCAGCTGCATGCCAGGTCACTATCACAGACTCTGAAGGTCATCTACCCTGATGACTGAGGACCAGACTGGGAATCGCAGGCAAAACAAAACATGTATGTACCATTGACTGTAGCCATGATTGTATTAAATTGTATTGTTATTGTAACCCCCTTTCAGTAATTATATGCTGGTGTGTCGGAACCCAGCATTTTAAATACAATCTGGTGTCGTGTTTCCTTTCCCTACTAAGGTTATAAGTGTATTACAATCACATGTGTAGCTGCTAAGGGCTCACAGAGTATCTTTGGGTGTGTACGCACTGAGTGTACTTTGTACAGTCAGCGCGGCATTTGTACGCAAAGTACGTACACAGTACGGGGCTCTGTACGCTAATGGTGTAATATGTATGTAGGTTGAGGATTGAGTCTAGCGGCTGCAGCGGCTCCATTTAAAGTGTATTAAATGTCTTTTTAAAGTGTTGCTTTTAGTCTTGTAAGTAAACCGGCGTTTACAATTGGGGGCTCCTCCGGTTTTTCACATGCTTGCAGCCTAGCAGGTCATAGCAGACTTAATCTATCAGCAAAGAGTGGGAAGTTATCTTATGTAACCTTTTCCTGGTCGGTGGATGTACTGAAAACCCTATTTGTGTGCTGTTAGATTGTGTCTGCTCTGTCTGGTCTGCAGAGGTGCTGATAGAACCCGTAAAACAGGAAAAAAGCTATTTCAAAATCTGTGAATTATTTTTGGCGCCAAAAGTGTACACAAAGGGCACCTATACTTTGCATACCCTCTCAGATTGTTGCAGCAAGATTCAGATTGCTAGATTCATTTAGATCTGTGTGAAATCGGATACATTTGTTGCTATATAGTTAAAATTGAAATATCAGTATTTAAGGAAGTAAGTGTAAAGACACAAACGCAGGTCTGCATAAAGGGTTATACAGAACAAGTTGTGTCTAGTGGGCAATAGTAGTTAGTATTGTTCACATTTATAGAGTTGTGTGATTTGTTTTATTGCGGACGCACGGTTTTGTACACGTGTCTCGGACAAAGTACAGGACTGCGCACGCAGCGTAAAAGACACGCACGGTCGCATGTTTAGTGCGTAAGAGTGCGGACGATAAGTACAAATTACACGATAGTTTTGTTCAGTTAAAAGGTGGGACAGTAGCCATGCTACAATAGCACATAACTATTCGGTTTCAAAAGCAGATTAGTATAAAACTTTTGTTTAAACTGTATTGCCTTGGGGTCGTGGCTTGCAATCAGCCTGATAGGACGTGTCCTAGGAAAGCTCCTGCACATTTTTGCCCTGAAAACCCCTTAAGTGCCGGACCAACGCTGCCTAATTTATGCCCAGGGCACTCTTATGCTTCCCTCCCTGCCCTGCATCTAACGGGGGTGAGCTGCGGAGCCGGAGTGTGGGTTAATCCCATACTTGCAGCCTCCGTCCTGAGGTGAAGCCGGGGACTATATTTTAGGGACTTCCGACCAGGCTCCTTCGTGGACCGAGCGCTGTGCTCCACCAAACGGCTTCTCTCCAATACACCCCCTGTCTGTGGAGCCTTACCGGGAGCTGCGGCGGTGGAACTGGGCCCTTGGAGCTGTGATCACGGAGCCGAGACGAGCTGCGGCCCTGCTCGCGGGGATCCGGTGCCGGCAGTCATCTTGGTGGAGGCGGGCGGTGGACTCCGGGCGCCGCGCTCATACGGACGGCCCCCATTAGCCACAACCCTCTCACCGACGGTTTCCAGCTGAGGGCTGCGGGGACGGCACATAGTCCCTGGGCTGGCAGATTGTGGACAGCGGCAGACGGAGGTGAGGCCCACTGGAGCTGGAGGGCGGTGGCCATCTTGGAGGGGGCACATTCAGCACTCATGAGGTGGTGATTCTGCTGCATGCTGCTGATATATCTTTATAGCCTGGAACAGCCTACACTATATATTTACTGGGCACAAGCTTATACAGTACATTCAGTGACTCATACCTCTCACTGTTACCCAGTATTTTATAGGCATTGTCTGGACCTCACTCACCGCACAGTGTGCCAGAGCACCCTGCTGTTGGTTCTTATATTGCATCCCCCTCACCTACTGCACAGATTCTGGACACTCTCCTGTAAATCCCTCTCCTGGTTTTAATATTGCCTCTCCGTCTTAGCTACCTATACAGTCTGGCCCTGGTGTTCCTCGTGGCTGCTATGGTCTCTGGATGAATAACACCCCCTGGTCTGCCTGACCGCCTCATAACCCACCTGTGTCAGCTCCCAGTCTCTACCCCACCGCTCCCTCCCCCTCTCTATTGCAACTTTATTGGAGAAGACAGACCTCCCCCATCCTGCATTCATTATGTCACAAAGGAACAAGAAAGCTCCCCAGGCTTCCGCAAACTTCTTCGGCAGCAAGGCTAAGGGTCCTCAGAACACGAGGCACTCCCCGGAGTCCCCTTCATCAACACGTTCCTCGGAGTTTGGTATTGACCCTCATATACAAGCAGTGATGTCCGGCCAGCCTTTAAACAAGAACTGTCCAAAGCTGTCTTGGATTTTAAAACGGAGATTGCCTCACTTGGAAATCGCACTGATGCTTTGGAGACAAAGACCGACGACTATGCCGCTCACAACAGCGTCTTGACCACGAACTTTCAAGGCTCCATGCTGAAGTTGAGACCCTGAAGGAGCGCCAAGAGGACCAGGAGAATCGATCCTGTCGCAATAACTTGCGTATGCATAACGTGGTGGAATCAGTCCAGAGCTCTACGTTGCCCTCCTTCCTGAAAGACCTGTTACAGCATTTGGTTCTGGACTTATCTGAGGAAGATTGCCTCTTTGATAGGGCACACAGGGCCCTGCGGGCCAAACCTTCAACATCACAACCCCCTCGGGACATTATAGCCCGTCTACATTATTACCGCTCGAAGGAAAAAATAATTGCTTCCGTCCGGGATTCCTCTGATATAGCCTTCCGGGGCATGCAATTGCAGATTTACCAGGACTTGGCTCCCTCGACCATTCAGAAATGACGGGACCTCCAACCGATTACTAGGCTTCTACGCCAACACCAAATTCGCTACCGCTGGGGATTCCCCTTTCAGTTGCAGCTTTCTTTTAATGGCATCAATTATGCAATTGAGACCCTAACACAAGGGCAGGAACTGCTTCGCAAGCATGACCTTCTTCCAGAATCGTCGTCCTCCTCTGTCGACCCATCTGCTTCGCCAAAATCACAACGACCCCGTCCACCTCAGCCGGACTGGACGAGAGTGTCTCGCCAGAGGGGTGAAGATGATGCTGCCCCCTGATTGCCCGCCCTCTTTTCTTTCATTGGTTTCTCTATGCCATTGCACCACTTTGCTGGAGGTTCCCCCCCTGGACTGGACTGACCGTCCCTGGTTCTTTGGACCTCTTTTGTTTTATGTTATATGTTGATGGATATATCGCCTTTTATGTTCTATGCCTAATGTTGAAAGTCTCTTTGAGTACTGAGGGCCCACCGCAGAGCTGGTCGACCTGGTCCCTGCTCCGTGGACCCCCCTGGTTTAGTTCAGGCACTTTCTATGATCGTTCTTTAAATGGTCCACCTGTTATGTCTCCTATTGCACATTTTGCCTTCATGTTCGTGGTCACAGGATGACCGGTTGGTTTGCGGTTTGGTCCTATGATGCCTAACCTACTATGTAGACCACATATTGTTGCTATAATATCCCCTTTGATGTCCCACTTCCCTCTACTTCCTTCCCATTTCTCCCCCCCCCCTTTTTTTTTCTCTTTCCTTCTCCCCTCCTCCCCATCCCTACCCCTCTTGACACAGGTTTTATCTTCGTGTTTTATACTTTTTTGGCCTTGGCCACTTTATTCTTGGTCATGCCGCACAGCATGATATGGTGGTTCGCGCCACTACCCCCATGCTCCCTGCTTTGAGTACTTTATTGATTAGGGTTTTCTTTTGTTTGGCGGTCCTGTTATTGGCCCTGTTGCTACAGGGTTTCTGCCCGAATGGGCTTTTTTCCTCTCTTCTTGTTTTTCTTTAGTTTCCTTCAGTGGCCGTCTTTTCTCTCACTTCCCTTTTCCCCCCTTGTCCTTGTGGTGGGTCCTGGGTATCCATCTCACTTGCCCTTATTGTTTTATGGATAGTTGGGTCCCGGGAGGCCTTTGTTTTTGTACCCTCTTTTTTATGATTCTCAATGAGATGTTTTTACTCAGTCCACCATGCCCCTAAAGATATTATCCATTAATGTAAATGGCCTCAACTCCCCCAAAAAATGGACAGTGCTCCTGGGCGTCTGTAGACGTGAGAAAGCTGATGTAGTTTTTCTTCAGGAAACCCACCTTACGGGCTCCCATACGCAACTCCGTGGTAGGCAGTTTACACAAACTTTCTTTGCTTCAGCAGATTGTAAAAAACGTGGGGTTGCAATTTTAATTAATCGTCACATTCCATTTACACATAGCAAAACCGTGGCGGATCCAGACAGTCGGTACTTGATGGTTATTGGTACCCTCCGCTCTGAAGTCCTGACTCTTATTTCCGTATATGTTCCTAACCAGGATCAGCCTATGTTTTTCCACTCCCTTTTCCGTTACATTGGCAAAGTTGCACAGGGCCACATTGTATTGGGTGGGGATTTTAACACCATTCTCGACCCCATTTTAGATAGGACTGGTCCCCCCCTTGCCTCTAGAGCTTCACGTACGCTTGCAGCCTCCCTTAAGTTTCACGACCTCCGGGACTCGTGGCGTCTCTGCCACTCTGTAGCCAGAGACTATACCCATTATTCGGCCCCGCATCAGCACTACACCCGGATTGATATGTTACACATTTCGTCCTCCATTGCCTCTAAAATTACTGACGCGGGAATAACCCCTTTCACTTGGATTAACCATTCTGGTGTTTACGTTCTCATGGATCTACATCATTCCACACACACTGTTCGCAAATGGCGATACGATGAATCCCTGTTGCTTAACACGTCAGTCTCCACGGAAATACACATGGCAATAGAACAATATTTTACTGAGAATATCACGCCTGATGTCTCTTCTAGTATAATTTGGGAGGTTCATAAGGCCACCTTGAGGGGTCTCCTTATGGCACGGACCTCCTCGCTGCGCAAAAAAGCGACGCAGGAGATACATTTGTTAGAGTCTCAAATAGCTACCCTAACCGCCCAGCATAAACTAACTTCCTGCCATGCTTTATTTGCACAAATCACTAATTTACAAGGCCAACTGAACGCGCTTTTGTCCCGTCGTGCGGCTCTCATTCTGCGAAGATTAAATCAGAAATTCTATGACAAGGCGGACAAATTAGATTCCCTCCTGGCGAATAAATTGCGACATAAACAAGCGACTGGTGCAATTG
Organism: Pseudophryne corroboree; assembly: GCF_028390025.1. Classification (NCBI taxonomy): domain Eukaryota; kingdom Metazoa; phylum Chordata; class Amphibia; order Anura; family Myobatrachidae; genus Pseudophryne; species Pseudophryne corroboree. The sequence goes on along the minus strand of NC_086444.1, from coordinate 124,189,496 downwards.
ACAAATTGTACTCCCGAACTCTGGGTGAGCCTACTTATGACCCTAAACAAATGGTTGATGAGTTTAAGGACTACTATAGCTCCCTTTATAACTTGACTACCCCGACACATTCCCCTTCCCTCGACCCGGAGAGGTTGCGTTCCTACCTGTCCTCGACCCCTCCGCAGCTCAATTAGACATACTAAATAAGGATATCTCAGTAGAGGAGACGTTAACAGCTGTGAAATCCATGCGGTCTTCAGCCGCCCCCGGTCCTGAAGGTTTCACGGCACACTATTATAAACACTTCGCTAAAGTGTTAGCCCCTCACCTTACCGCCCTTTTTAACCAGATCTTGGGGGGCGCATCCTTTGCTACGGCGACTACTCAAGCTGATATCGTTGTGATCCCTAAGCCTGACAGAGACCCCACTCAGTGCGGTAATTATAGGCTCATTTCATTGCTCAATGTCGATTTGAAAATTAATGCGAAAATCCTGGCTTTGAGGTTGGCCCCCCTTCTCCCTGGACTGGTACATCCCGATCAGGTTGGATTTATCCCAGGCCGACAGGCCTCTGATAACACCAGAAGGGCCATTGATATTATCCATTCTATCCACCGACAAAAGTCCTTTTCCCTGTTGCTAGCCCTGGATGCGGAGAAGGCGTTTGATCGCATTTCGTGGCCCTTCGCCTTCGCTGTTCTCCAACGCATGGGCTTTTCCGGTAAGTTTTATGATGGCATCTCGGCACTGTATCGCAACTCCTCAGCGCGGGTCTCTGTCAATGGGGTCACTTCTTCATGTTTTGAGATATCTAATGGTACCAGACAGGGATGCCCGCTCTCGCCCTTGATTTTTGCCCTCGTCATGGAGCCTTTAGCGGCCAGGGTTCGTCTCAACCCGAATATTACGGGGATTCAAATCGGCCACATGGAACACAAGATTGCACTTTATGCTGACGATGTACTGGTTTCTCTTTCAAACCCGACATCGTCACTCTCTCCTCTCTGAGATTGACCTCTATTCGCAACACTCGGGTTACAAGAATAACGCTACTAAAACAGAAGTACTCGATTTTTACATTACTCCTGCGTCTAGGACACAACTTGAATCAACATTCCCATTCTCCTGGAATAACCGAAAACTTAAATAACTAGGTATTTATCTAACCCACAGACACCATCAACTCTTTCAAGCGAACTTCCTACGCCTTTTAGACCGAATTCGCTCGGATCTCCAAACTTGGTCTTCTTATTTCATCTCATGGATTGGACGTGCCAATTCTGTAAAGATGAATGTTCTTCCTAGACTTATTTACCTTTTTCAGACGCTCCCGATCTACGTTCCCCCATATGTTTTTAAATTCTTGCAGCATCAAACTTCCCGTTTTGTTTGGGCCAATAAACATCCTAGAATTAAACTCTCACTGCTACAACGGCCTCCCGGGAGTGGAGGTTTAGGTATACCCAGTTTTAAATACTATTATTACGCAGCTCAGATGGCATCCTGTGTCCAGTGGTGTGGTCCGAAGGTGGACAAGGTATGGATAACTATCGAAGCCGGTGAGCTGGGACTCTCCACACTTTCTTCCCTTTTGTGGCTTCCGAGATCCGCCCGCCCTCGTGCCACCTCATCTCACCCAGTGATGGCCCATTCTTTATATATTTGGGATTTTGTAGTGAGGAAACATCAATTGGTCCCTAACCCATCCCCCCTCACACCCCTGTTCCATAACCCTGCTTTCCCTCCAGGAAACAGGGAAACATTGCCTTCCTCAACGACATTGCCTCTAGTACGCCCTTTCCTTCGTTTACCCAGGTTCAGACACAATACTCTCTCCCTCATAGTGAATTTTTTCGCTACCTTCAACTTAGATATTTTCACTCCGGGGTTCATACCACTCTCTCTTCTAGGCCTTTCACTACTCTTGAAAATATATGCATGCGACACGCTTCTACGAGAGGTCTTATATCAGATCTCTATGCTTTATTATTGCAGGGCTCTGCTACTTCCAGAGATCACAGAGAATTGGCCTGGGAGAGAGATCTGGGTGTCACTTTGGATGAGGAGGAGTGGGGTGAAATTTGGAGTAATGCGTCCTCTAGCTCTATCTGTGTCAGGATAAAGGAAAATGTATATAAACTGGTATATCGTTGGTATTATGTACCTTCTCGTTTGAGGACGATGTACCCTGATGTTTCTGACGGTTGTTGGAGGGGTTGTGCTTCTGAGGGGACATACATGCATATTTGGTGGACTTGCCCGAAACTAGTACCTTTATGGAAAGAAGTTGTCCGACTTCTTTCGTTCCTATTTTCTACCCCAATCCCCCTGGACCCTAAATACTTTCTACTGCCTCTGAACCTCCCGACTTTAACTAAACATCAGAACAAGTTATTACATCATGTGGCTACTGCCACGACATGTCAAATTGCGAAGGCCTGGAGGTTGCCCTCCCCACCATCTCTACAGTCCATTGTCGCTTACATTTGGTATATTTATAAGATGGAATATATGACCAGTGTCATTAGACATTCTGCCAAGGCGTTCGATAAAATCTGGGCACCTTGGCTCACTACTCAGAATGCCCCCTCCCCATTCAGTAGCTGATTAAGCTACGTACCCCACATTTTATGTTGGCTGCCCGGACCCCGCCACTCGGACCTCCCTTCCTTTTATATCCATTTCCCCTTTTGCCCACAATCTTGTCTCCTCCTTTTCCTGTCTCTATTCTTCCTGTTCTCTCACTCCCCTGGGCTGGTTGGCCACGCCATGGACCTAGAGGACTCTTTCTTCTCTTGCTCTATCTCTGTCATCTCACTTAAAAACAAAAAAGATTTACTCATTTGATTGCTATGCTATTTCATTGTTGTGTGTATCTTAGTACTACTTTGTTTTTCTATGCCTGTGAAACGCACCGTTTCTGTGTATTACTGTAAATCGACCAATAAAACTTAAAAAAAAAAAACTGTATTGCCTCTGGGGGTAAAGCTGCCAATCAGAACGAGTGAAAATTTTCTGTACAGAAAAACAAAGCGTATTTGAGTGAGTGAAAGCGGGAGTGAGTGGGTTGAACCCCGGAATTCGGGATCCCGTCGTTTGGTACACCAAGTGAGTGGAGGCTTGGCGGCGTGAGGCGGCTGACTCATGTAAGTATAGGATTTGGAATACGTAAGTCGTGAGGAGACTTACACAGGAGCATGGTAGGGAATTGTGAACTTTGTGACCCATATAGTTTTTTGATACGCTCCGGCTGAGGTTTCGCAGCTTGTGATTCGATTCCAGTGGTTGTAGGGCGGATAGGTAACAAGTACCTATACGCTGTGTGATTGAACCGCGCGTTTGTGGGTGCGATATATGGCGCAACTTGATACCCTTTTTATGAGCTTTTGCATAAAATCGCGGTATCATTAGCGCCTTGTAGAGCATACGCAAGCGTGATTTGTGTATAAATTGCATAGGGAGTTTTCACTGGTCTCTCTCAGGAAAATCTCCAACAACAGATATTTACTGGAAAGGGTAAGTTACTCCTAAAAACTTCCAGTAAATATAGGTCAATTAGGGGCCCTAAGTTGGGTACATCGCCTTCACTATCGACAGTGTATGGTAGTACCGGCCAACGTGGGCGGGAGTGGGTGAAAGCGCTCTAAGAACTTTCACAGTCGCCTTATATTGAGTATTTTAGTGTTTGTGGGAAATGGTCCACAATTATGTGAGACAGTTGCTCAACTAAGGGACGTTTGGTAGCCAGGGTTCAGGTTGAAGAGCCGTGGCCCAAGGGGTCAGCGTGGTTTATTATGTGTGGAAAATATGGTCCACACGCTGAAGTTTATTGTGACGAATGGGTATGTATGACTGACAACGATAGGGTATCATTCCCTAGGGTGGGCAGCTTTGAACCAGAGGTACTGCAGAATGTAGGCAGTAAAATATGTCTGCTTAAATCCAGAAAACAAAGGATTAGACATAACATTTGTTTAAAACTGTGGCAACAAGAGGGTGAGATGCAAAGGGAACAAACTCGCAAAGCAGGTTCCAAACCTAGCAGGAATGAGGACACAAACACACCATTATCGACACAGATCGAGAGGGAAGAGATGGCTACAGTCAATGGTATATCTATGAATGATAGTAGAATGCAAGAGAAATGTATTAACCCTCTTTTTTGCAAGATGTATCCTGTTTTGAAGTCTTTTCAAGGTTATAGGTCACAGGAAGATGAAGGACCCAGCCAAATCGCAGCTCTCATTCAGGCAGTCGCCTTGCAGGAAACTCAGGTGGGGCCTGTCCACCCAGTTAGAGCAGTAACAATATTCCCCGCTGAAAGAACTGGTGAGGTCACAGCCAGGCCCGGCGCTTTCCGCTCAGCAAAGGGATGCAAAGCAGGTAGGCGCCGGACTGGAGAGGCGCTCTCCCTGCTTTGCATCCCCATGTTGCACCTGGCCTCGCTGCTGCCGGCTGCTGTGCCCGTCACACTGACAGGCAGCGGCGCCGGCAGCTTGTAGCCTCCTCCTCCTCCCTTCCCTGTGACAGCGGTAGTGCCTGGCTGAAAAGGGGGCAGGGCTTCGTGCTGTGGAGGGGGCAGAGCTACATGGGACATAAGGGGGTGGAGCTACACGTGACAAGGCTACAGATCCTGATGCCTGCAAGCCAGCCAGCCATCAATAAGAGTAAAAGAAAGTATATGTATGTATGTATTTATATATGTATCTATCTATGTATGTATGTATGTATGTATGTGTAGTGTGTGTGTGTGTGTGTGTGTGTGTGTGTGGTGCCGGCAGCTGGAAGAGCGGGTCGGGTCCCCCTCTCTGCCTATGTACTGATGTACTGAAGTTGATCACTCAGAACATAAATTACAGGCAGCATGACTTGAATCCAGTGGTTGTACCAAGTGTCCGAAGTCGGCGGTCAGGATGCCGGCATTCAGTATACCGACACCAGCATAAAAATGTATCACTGATTGTAGATTAGAGTCGGATAGTCCTATGACTGACGGAAACTATCAGGAGAATGTGGAACGAATTAACATGCAACTAGAGTTGTATTTCCCCACTACTGTTAAGTGGAGAAGAATTTTCTCCATAAAACAGAGGGAAAATGAAATGGCATCTGAATATTTCCATCGGGCCCTGGAAATAAAGGATAGATACATTGGGATATAAGATACAGGGAACGATGCGAATTACAGGAAGGTAGCTGTCTCTGTGCTAATGGACGGACTCAATAAGGCAGTTAGGGACAGGGTACAAACATCTTTGCCTAATTGGAGAGGGGCCACAGTAGCTTGTCTTAGAGAGTGCGCAATTGAACACCACAAGAATATTGCTAGGTGCAGAAAACAACAGGAGGAGAAGCTGATGACAATAAGTTTACAGGCTCTGACAGGAAAGCCCCATCAGCCAAAACCCCAGACCCCTGGTGGTACATCACGAACAAGAATATGTTACATTTGTAGAAATAAAGGGCATTTTGCCGGAGATTGTAGGTATAGTAGAACACATAGTCAATATAGACCCCCAGACAGAGAAAACAAGCCACAGTATTAAACACATAGACGGGATCAAGGGACATATAGTAAGGAATCACAAGCCATATAGAAAACACAGATTCGGTTAATGGGAAGAATGGAATAAATGCAACTTTACCCTTTTGACAAAACTTGCTGGGGTTAGGAGGAGGCCTCTAAACTTTTGCTTCTTTCTCTAGCAGAAATGGCCCCTGATTAACTTAACAGGAGTTTTGTTAGAGATGGTATACATATAGCGTGCTCCCGCCCAGGAAGTACAAAGTATGTTGGATACCCACAAAGACTAATGTTGCATTTCACTGTTCTAGATGCATGTCCATCACAGGTAGAGGATATTATCTCACAGATACCGGGTTCCCTATGAACTTAGGATGGATGGTTGGGATAGTCCCAGTAGAGATACGACACACATAGAATTTTTTTTAAAGGGGAGCAGACAGTAGAGAATCACTTCCCCATAGTGCCCAATCCAGTTGTCAAATTTTAAAATCCTCTTTGCCTCTACAAACTTATCTGTTACTAACCTCTATGTGATTTTTCTTCAAAGTTTCCTCCTCATCTCTTACGTTCACCGACAGGAGGGTACAATACATGGACCCGATTACAGTTCAAACACCACATGCCTACTCGGTCCGTCAGAGTTCTGCCCAAAATCCAGTATATCTCACCAGCAAAAGGACACCAGTATTTATGCAGTGTGCCTGGTCATGCACAAAGGGTGGAGAATGAGAATACTGGTGAAGGGAGACTGTGTACAGACACCGATATGCATGATGGTGTGACAATATGTGAAAGGAATACAAGGAAGGTCTCAGTGCGCAAAAAGATCAAAGCTGCTGGATATTATCCCCCCTCTCCAAAGAAGGTTCCCAATTCCTTCACCACACGTGTCAAACAGAAAAAATGAGAAAGAGGGACTTATCCTGCGCTCCACAATTGAATGACGTCTCAATATATAGTTTATTTGTAAACTCGTAGAGATGCCATATAAAAGAGAGAAATATTGTACATATATAGTGAAGTACAGTTTTAATTTTATACATATAAAACAAATTGAGCAGACTTTAAAAACATCATACACTTTCCAATAGGAATGTATAGCAGCAATTAAATGACAATTTTTATGTTTTATAGCAGCATATCAAACTGGGGTGGGGAATGGTGAGGAAATTACCAGATAGTCTGAACTGTGTATACAGTTCAAAGCCAGCTTGCGGGTTTTTTAGGTGCAGGGAAACCCGGGAATCCCCTGTGCCTCGCTGCACTGGAATGGCTCAGACCTCTCCTGTCCCCTCCTCACAGTCCTGTAGTCACCAACGCGTTTCTACCTGTAACATAGGTCTTTTTCAAGGTGCAATAACATGTGCTGCTGTGGAGCTTATTTAAATGGTTTCTAACCAATCATCTCACAGATGCAGCAGCTGGACCCTATACAGAGTAATTACCTAATCAAGTCCCATGGTCCGTTGCTGCATACTGTGGTGTCCGGATTTACCCATCGTCATAGTAACTGTGATAAACTTCCGGTATCGTCATCCGGATTCCCCCCGGTTGTCATAGTAACCGTTATCCACTTCCGGTTACAACGTCCCACGATGTCTTACTAATTATGTCCTCTTATATATCCTACTCCACACGGATCTCTATCGTGGTTAAGTGTTAAAAGAACGTCTGGGTCCCAGTGTCATCGCAATTGTAAAATCGCGTCACGTCACTTCCTGTAATTTTTTCTTTGGGGAAACCTGACAAAGTCATTCTTCCAAATAGCGTAACGTCACTTCCAGTCACGGATGTAAACAGAAAGCGGTGTCTCCCTTGTTATACATAATAGGAAGCTGCAGATGGGTATAAATATCAATGCATAATAAGAAAACAATAACATAAGTGAATCTGAAAAACTAATCAATACCTTAAAATCTAATAATTCTAAAAAGGGCAGTGATCTTAAGGGTGGTTTCTTATCAGTGCAACAGAATAGATTAAAAATGAACAGATGAATTAAAACTTAGAAATGGTGTTCTAGCCCATGTTTCACTCTAAAATCGTTCATAAAAACCATTTAATTTCGAAGTCACAGTTCAGGCCCTCAGGTTTTAATGTTCCTAACTCATATATTGTCCTCATCTCTGCTTTTGCTAACTGTGTCGCAATATCTTTGCGTCTCCAGTCGCCCTTGATATGTCGAATGCCACAGAACTGCCTAATCGCACTGCATTTGCTCTGATGTACCACGCGAAAGTGTTCTGATAAGGCATGGGTAGTGAGGGATTTCCTAATATTTCTAAGATGTTCTCCCAGTCTTACTTTGAGTGGGCGGGAAGTTCTCCCAATATACCAGAGACCGCAACTGCACTCGATTGCATAAATGACGTTGTTTGTGTTACAGGTGACGAAATCATGAATTTTGAAATTCGTCTTGTTGATCATTAATTCTGTGATTTTACTCCCAGACCCAGTGATCCCCCTACAACCCAAACAACTACCACATCGGAAAAAGCCTTTGGACTTTATTGTATTCATCTTGTTCTTGGTGGTTTGTGCACTCTTCACTAAACTTGTTTTGATGTTTGGTGCTTTTTTAAAGATACATTTCGGCTTGGCTGGTAACAGGCCCCCTATCACTGGGTCTTTTTGCAAGATCTTCCAGTGTCTGTTGAGCGATCCTTCCAGTGTTTTATACTGGCTACTGAATGAGGTAACAAAGGACCAGTCATAGTTCCTATTGTCAGGTTTCTCCTCTTTAGTGCCCAGCAGATCTTTTCTAGCTATGCCGGACACTGCAAGTCTTGAGTTGGTGACCTTTCCCGGGTCGTATCCTGATGCCTCAAATTTTCCTTGTAGCTCTTTCGCCTGTTCTTCAAAGACTTCTAATTTGATGCAATTACGTTGTAGGCGCCTGAACTGGCCCCCCGGGATTGAATCCAGCCAATTAGGGTGGTGACAGCTGGTGGCGCCAATATAGGCTCCTGAATCGGTTTAGTGAAGTTCCTGGTGCTCAGGCCATTTTCATCCACCAATACTGTAATGTCGAGGAAATTAGTATTCTTCCGACTACTTTCGAATGAGAATTGAATATTTTTTGCATTCGTATTTAAATATGTGAAGAACTCATTTAAGGTTACTTCATCACCCCTCCACACAAAGAATACGTTGTCAATATACCTTTTCCAGGTCACCAGGTTCGCCCCAAAGGGACAGTGGTTCCATATGGTGTCTTTTTCCCACTGCCCAATGAAGATGTTCGCATAACTTGGGGCGAACCTGGTGCCCATCGCGGTTCCGACTTTCTGCAGGTAAAATGAATTATTGAAGGAGAAATAATTGTTCTCTAATATAAATCGGACCACCTCCTTTATAAGATTTTTGAGGTTAGTGTCCATAGATGTCTTTTTGATGGCGTCATCCAGTGCTGTTAAGCCGTCCTCATGATTAATGATGGTGTAAAGCGACCTTACATCAGCCGACACCATCATAAATCCCTCTCTCCATTCCAAGTCTTCTAATACTTTCAAAAATTCGGTGGTATCTTTCAAATGGGATGGATATTTGGTGACCAGGGGCTGTAAATGGAAATCTATAAACTCTGACAGGTTCGATGTCACAGAATCGATACCTGACACAATAGGTCTTTCCGGTGGTTTAATCGGATTTTTATGTATTTTAGGTAATACATAAAGTATTGGGATGACTGGATCTTTATTGTACAAAAACTGGATTTCCTTGTCTGATAAAGTTCCCATGTCCCCATACTTTGCCAGGAGGGTGTGCAATCTATCAAGAGTGCTCAAAGTGGGATCTGTCTTGATTTTCCCATATGTGTGACCATCATTCAGCTGGTTCAGGACCTTCTGGTTCTACTCTTCCTTGGACATGATGACCACTCCTCCCCCTTTGTCCGCAGGCTTGATGACAAGATCTTCGTTGTCTTTTAATTTAGAGAGAGCTTGACATTCTTTCATTGTCAAATTGTGATTATGCAGTTTGTGTCCCATTTCTTTTATATCATCTGATACTAATTTTAAAAATGTTTCAATAAAATTGCCTCTCATGTGGACGGGATTAAAAATGGACTTAGGTCTAAAGGGGTTATTAGGGACATCCATAGACTCCTCCACTGGATTGGTAATGAAGAATTTCTTTAGACTTAATTTACGTATAAATTTGTTAAGATCTACATATGTATTGAATTTATTGAGGGGTAATGAAGGGGCGAACTTCAAACCTTTTTCAAGGACAGAGATCTCCTCTTTGGCTAAGATGTGGTTACTAAGATTGAAAACCTTGATTTTCCCTTCTGCAGTTGATACCGTTTTAGATCCGTCCCCACCTGGACTTTGACCTGTCTTATTCTTTTTCTTTTTCTTTCTAGGTTTCTTCCTTCAGGGTCTCTGTTTCTTGCTAAGTCTACCCCCTCTGGAACCTCTTACTTTTACTTTATGTACCTTTTCCGGTGACCCCTCGATAAAAAAAGGAGATGATGGGGGATCATTCAGATCCTCTAGTGGGCCAAATCGGTTTGCTGCAAGATTTCTTCTGTAGTATCTCTTTTCTTCTTCCGGATAGGCCTCCCTTTCATGATATGGGGAATATCGTGGTTTCGCTCTCCACCTGGGTGTCTCGTTACTTCTCCAATTCGTGTCATACCTTCTTAGTATGTAGTAATCTTGGTTTCCCCACCCATTTTAGTGGCCTTAATTGAGGATCAGTATATCCCTCATTTTTGTGGGAATAGGATCCTCTTTTTTGCGTTACATGTCTTAATCCATCCCTTTTCCCTAAATCCTCTAACCTTTCAGGTGGAGGATTTTTTTGTGGTGGTGTCATACATTCACAATCGCTTCTATCGTCCTCTTCATTATCTATAGAGTCTACCTCACTGAATCTTCCAACCTTATCCCTATTAATCTTCCGTACTTTTCTCTCGATGATGACCTTTTCATTTTTCTGGGCACTAAAGAGAAGAAACCTGACAATAGGAACTATGACTGGTCCTTTGTTACCTCATTCAGTAGCCAGTATAGAACACTGGAAGGATCGCTCAACAGACACTGGAAGATCTTGCAAAAAGACCCAGTGATAGGGGGCCTGTTACCAGCCAAGCCGAAATGTATCTTTAAAAAAGCACCAAACATCAAAACAAGATTAGTGAAGAGTGCACAAACCACCAAGAACAAGATGAATATGATAAAGTCCAAAGGCTTTTTCCGATGTGGTAGTTGTTTGGGTTGTAGGGGGATCACTAGGTCTGGGAGTTAAATCACAGAATTAATGATCAACAAGACGAATTTCAAAATTCATGATTTCGTCACCTGTAACACAAACAACGTCATTTATGCAATTGAGTGCAGTTGCGGTCTCTGGTATATTGAGAGAACTTCCCACCCACTCAAAGTAAGACTGGGAGAACATCTTAGAAATATTAGGAAATCCCTCACTACCCATGCCTTAACAGAACACTTTCGCGTTGTACATCAGAGCAAATGCAGTGCGATTAGGCAGTTCTGTGGCATTCAACATATCAAGGGCGACTGGAGACGCAAAGATATTGCGACACAGTTAGCAAAAGCAGAGATGAGGGCAATATATGAGTTAGGAACATTAAAACCTGCGGGCCTGAACTGTGACTTCGAAATTAAATGGTTTTTATGAACGATTTTAGAGTGAAACATGGGCTAGAACACCATTTCTAAGTTTTAATTCATCTGTTCATTTTTAATCTATTCTGTTGCACTGATAAGAAACCACCCTTAAGATCACTGCCCTTTTTAGAATTATTAGATTTTAAGGTATTGATTAGTTTTTCAGATTCACTTATGTTATTGTTTTCTTATTATGCATTGATATTTATACCCATCTGCAGCTTCCTATTATGTATAACAAGGGAGACACCACTTTCTGTTTACATCCGTGACCGGAAGTGACGTTACGCTATTTGGAAGAATGACTTTGTCAGGTTTCCCCAAAGAAAAAATTACAGGAAGTGACGTGACGCGATTTTACAATTGCGATGACACTGGGATCCAGGCGTTCTTTTAACACTTAACCACGATAGAGATCCGTGTGGAGTAGGATATATAAGAGGACATAATTAGTAAGACATCGTGGGACGTTGTAACCGGAAGTGGATAACGGTTACTATGACAATCGGGGGGGATCCGGATGACGATACCGGAAGTTTATCACAGTTACTATGACGATGGGTAAATCCGGACACCACAGTATGCAGCAACGGACCATGGGACTTGATTAGGTAATTACTCTGTATAGGGTCCAGCTGCTGCATCTGTGAGATGATTGGTTAGAAACCATTTAAATAAGCTCCACAGCAGCACATGTTATTGCACCTTGAAAAAGACCTATGTTACAGGTAGAAACTAGAGATGTGCACTTGAAATTTTTCGGGTTTTGTGTTTTGGTTTTGGGTTCGGTTTCACGGCCGTGTTTTGGGTTCGACCGCGTTTTGGCAAAACCTCACCGAATTTTTTTTGTCGGATTCGGGTGTGTTTTGGATTCGGGTGTTTTTTTCAAAAAACACTAAAAAACAGCTTAAATCATAGAATTTGGGGGTCATTTTGATCCCAAAGTATTATTAACCTCAAAAACCATAATTTCCACTCATTTTCAGTCTATTCTGAATACCTCACACCTCACAATATTATTTTTAGTCCTAAAATTTGCACCGAGGTCGCTGGATGACTAAGCTAAGCGACCCTAGTGGCCGACACAAACACCTGGCCCATCTTGGAGTGGCACTGCAGTGTCACGCAGGATGGCCCTTCCAAAAAACACTCCCCAAACAGCACATGACGCAAAGAAAAAAAGAGGCGCAATGAGGTAGCTGTGTGAGTAAGCTAAGCGACCCTAGTGGCCGACACAAACACCTGGCCCATCTAGGAGTGGCACTGCAGTGTCACGCAGGATGGCCCTTCCAAAAAACACTCCCCAAACAGCACATGACGCAAAGAAAAAAAGAGGCGCAATGAGGTAGCTGTGTGAGTAAGATAAGCGACCCTAGTGGCCGACACAAACACCTGGCCCATCTAGGAGTGGCACTGCAGTGTCACGCAGGATGGCCCTTCCAAAAAACACTCCCCAAACAGCACATGACGCAAAGAAGAAAAAAAGAGGCGCAATGAGGTAGCTGTGTGAGTAAGCTAAGCGACCCTAGTGACCGACACAAACACCTGGCCCATCTAGGAGTGGCACTGCAGTGTCACGCAGGATGGCCCTTCCAAAAAACACTCCCCAAACAGCACATGACGCAAAGAAGAAAAAAAGAGGCGCAATGAGGTAGCTGTGTGAGTAAGCTAAGCGACCCTAGTGGCTGACACAAACACCTGGCCCATCTTGGAGTGGCACTGCAGTGTCACGCAGGATGGCCCTTCCAAAAAACACTCCCCAAACAGCACATGACGCAAAGAAAAAAAGAGGCGCAATGAGGTAGCTGTGTGAGTAAGCTAAGCGACCCTAGTGGCCGACACAAACACCTGGCCCATCTAGGAGTGGCACTGCAGTGTCACGCAGGATGGCCCTTCCAAAAAACACTCTCCAAACAGCACATGACGCAAAGAAAAAAAGAGGCGCAATGAGGTAGCTGTGTGAGTAAGATAAGCGACCCTAGTGGCCGACACAAACACCTGGCCCATCTAGGAGTGGCACTGCAGTGTCACGCAGGATGGCCCTTCCAAAAAACACTCCCCAAACAGCACATGACGCAAAGAAGAAAAAAAGAGGCGCAATGAGGTAGCTGTGTGAGTAAGCTAAGCGACCCTAGTGGCCGACACAAACACCTGGCCCATCTAGGAGTGGCACTGCAGTGTCACGCAGGATGGCCCTTCCAAAAAACACTCCCCAAACAGCACATGACGCAAAGAAGAAAAAAAGAGGCGCAATGAGGTAGCTGTGTGAGTAAGCTAAGCGACCCTAGTGGCCGACACAAACACCTGGCCCATCTAGGAGTGGCACTGCAGTGTCACGCAGGATGGCCCTTCCAAAAAACACTCCCCAAACAGCACATGACGCAAAGAAAAAAAGAGGCGCAATGAGGTAGCTGTGCGAGTAAGCTAAGCGACCCTAGGGGCCGACACAAACACCTGGCCCATCTAGGAGTGGCACTGCAGTGTCACGCAGGATGGCCCTTCCAAAAAACACTCCCCAAACAGCACATGACGCAAAGAAAAAAAGAGGCGCAATGAGGTAGCTGTGTGAGTAAGCTAAGCGACCCTAGTGGCCGACACAAACACCTGGCCCATCTAGGAGTGGCACTGCAGTGTCACGCAGGATGGCCCTTCCAAAAAACACTCCCCAAACAGCACATGACGCAAAGAAGAAAAAAAGAGGCGCAATGAGGTAGCTGTGTGAGTAAGCTAAGCGACCCTAGTGGCCGACACAAACACCTGGCCCATCTAGGAGTGGCACTGCAGTGTCACGCAGGATGGCCCTTCCAAAAAACACTCCCCAAACAGCACATGACGCAAAGAAAAAAAGAGGCGCAATGAGGTAGCTGTGTGAGTAAGCTAAGCGACCCTAGTGGCCGACACAAACACCTGGCCCATCTAGGAGTGGCACTGCAGTGTCACGCAGGATGGCCCTTCCAAAAAACACTCCCCAAACAGCACATGACGCAAAGAAAAAAAGAGGCGCAATGAGGTAGCTGTGTGAGTAAGATAAGCGACCCTAGTGGCCGACACAAACACCTGGCCCATCTAAGAGTGGCACTGCAGTGTCACGCAGGATGGCCCTTCCAAAAAATACTCCCCAAACAGCACATGACGCAAAGAAAAATTAAAGAAAAAAGAGGTGCAAGATGGAAAATTGTCCTTGTGCCCTCCCACCCACCCTTATGTTGTATAAACAGGACATGCACACTTTAACCAACCCATCATTTCAGTGACAGGGTCTGCCACACGACTCTGACTGAAATGACGGGTTGGTTTGGACCCCCACCAAAAAAGAAGCAATTAATCTCTCCTTGCACAAACTGGCTCTACAGAGGCAAGATGTCCACCTCATCATCATCCTCCGATATATCACCGTGTACATCCCCCTCCTCACAGATTATCAATTCGTCCCCACTGGAATCCACCATCTCAGCTCCCTGTGTACTTTGTGGAGGCAATTGCTGCTGGTCAATGTCTCCACGGAGGAATTGATTATAATTCATTTTAATGAACATCATCTTCTCCACATTTTCTGGATGTAACCTTGTACGCCGATTGCTGACAAGGTGAGCGGCGGCACTAAACACTCTTTCGGAGTACACACTTGTGGGAGGGCAACTTAGGAAGAATAAAGCCAGTTTGTGCAAGGGCCTCCAAATTGCCTCTTTTTCCTGCCAGTATAAGTACGGACTGTCTGACGTGCCTACTTGGATGCGGTCACTCATATAATCCTCCACCATTCTTTCAATGGGGAGAGAATCATATGCAGTGACAGTAGACGACATGTCCGTAATCGTTGTCAGGTCCTTCAGTCCGGACCAGATGTCAGCATCAGCAGTCGCTCCAGACTGCCCTGCATCACCGCCAGCGGGTGGGCTCGGAATTCTGAGCCTTTTCCTCGCACCCCCAGTTGCGGGAGAATGTGAAGGAGGAGATGTTGACAGGTCGCGTTCCGCTTGACTTGACAATTTTCTCACCAGCAGGTCTTTGAACCCCAGCAGACTTGTGTGTGCCGGAAAGAGAGATCCAAGGTAGGTTTTAAATCTAGGATCGAGCACGGTGGCCAAAATGTAGTGCTCTGATTTCAACAGATTGACCACCCGTGAATCCTTGTTAAGCGAATTAAGGGCTCCATCCACAAGTCCCACATGCCTAGCGGAATCGCTCCGTGTTAGCTCCTCCTTCAATGTCTCCTGCTTCTTCTGCAAAAGCCTGATGAGGGGAATGACCTGACTCAGGCTGGCAGTGTCTGAACTGATTTCACGTGTGGCAAGTTCAAAGGGCAGCAGAACCTTGCACAACGTTGAAATCATTCTCCACTGCGCTTGAGACAGGTGCATTCCACCTCCTATATCGTGCTGAATTGTATAGGCTTGAATGGCCTTTTGCTGCTCCTCCAACCTCTGAAGCATATATAGGGTTGAATTCCACCTCGTTACCACTTCTTGCTTCAGATGATGGCAGGGCAGGTTCAGGCGTTTTTGGTGTTGCTCCAGTCTTCTGTCCGTGGTGCCTGTACGCCGAAAGTGTCCCGCAATTCTTCTGGCCACCGACAGCATCTCTTGCACGCCCCTGTCGTTTTTAAAAAAATTCTGCACCACCAAATTCAAGGTATGTGCAAAACATGGGACGTGCTGGAATTTGCCCATATTTAATGCACACACAATATTGCTGGCGTTGTCCGATGCCACAAATCCACAGGAGAGTCCAATTGGGGTAAGCCATTCCGCGATGATCTTCCTCAGTTGCCGTAAGAGGTTTTCAGCTGTGTGCGTATTCTGGAAACCAGTGATACAAAGCGTAGCCTGCCTAGGAAAGAGTTGGCGTTTGCGAGATGCTGCTACTGGTGCCGCCGCTGCTGTTCTTGCGGCGGGAGTCCATACATCTACCCAGTGGGCTGTCACAGTCATATAGTCCTGACCCTGCCCTGCTCCACTTGTCCTCATGTCCGTGGTTAAGTGGACATTGGGTACAATTGCATTTTTTAGGACACTGGTGAGTCTTTTTCTGACGTCCGTGTACATTCTCGGTATCGCCTGCCTAGAGAAGTGGAACCTAGATGGTATTTGGTAACGGGGGCACACTACCTCAAGAAATTGTCTAGTTCCCTGTGAACTAACGGCGGATACCGGACGCACGTCTAACACCAACATAGTTGTCAAGGCCTCAGTTATCCGCTTTGCAACAGGATGACTGCTGTGATATTTCATCTTCCTCGCAAAGGACTGTTGGACAGTCAATTGCTTGGTGGAAGTAGTAAAAGTGGGCTTACGACTTCCCCTCTGGGATGACCATCGACTCCCAGCAGCAACAACAGCAGCGCCAGCAGCAGTAGGCGTTACACGCAAGGATGCATCGGAGGAATCCCAGGCAGGAGAGGACTCGTCAGAATTGCCAGTGACATGGCCTGCAGGACTATTGGCATTCCTGGGGAAGGAGGAAATTGACACTGAGGGAGTTGGTGGGGTAGTTTGCGTGAGCTTGGTTACAAGAGGAAGGGATTTACTGGTCAGTGGACTGCTTCCGCTGTCGCCCAAAGTTTTTGAACTTGTCACTGACTTATTATGAATGCGCTGCAGGTGACGTATAAGGGAGGATGTTCCGAGGTGGTTAACGTCCTTACCCCTACTTATTACAGCTTGACAAAGGCAACACACGGCTTGACAAATGTTGTCCGCATTTCTGTTGAAATACTTCCACACCGAAGAGCTGATTTTTTTGGTATTTTCACCAGGCATGTCAACAGCCATATTCCTCCCACGGACAACAGGTGTCTCCCCGGGTGCCTGACTTAAACAAACCACCTCACCATCAGAATCCTCCTTGTCAATTTCCTCCCCAGCGCCAGCAACACCCATATCCTCCTCATCCTGGTGTACTTCAACACTGACATCTTCAATCTGACTATCAGGAACTGGACTGCGGGTGCTCCTTCCAGCACTTGCAGGGGGCGCGCAAATGGTGGAAGGCGCATGCTCTTCACGTCCAGTGTTGGGAAGGTCAGGCATCGCAACCGACACAATTGGACTCTCCTTGTGGATTTGGGATTTCAAAGAACGCACAGTTCTTTGCGGTGCTTTTGCCAGCTTGAGTCTTTTCATTTTTCTAGCGAGAGGCTGAGTGCTTCCATCCTCATGTGAAGCTGAACCACTAGCCATGAACATAGGCCAGGGCCTCAGCCGTTCCTTGCCACTCCGTGTGGTAAATGGCATATTGGCAAGTTTACGCTTCTCCTCCGACAATTTTATTTTAGATTTTGGAGTCCTTTTTTTACTGATATTTGGTGTTTTGGATTTTACATGCTCTGTACTAAGACATTGGGCATCGGCCTTGGCAGACGACGTTGATGGCATTTCATCGTCTCGGCCATGACTAGTGGCAGCAGCTTCAGCACGAGGTGGAAGTGGATCTTGATCTTTCCCTATTTTTGGAACCTCAACATTTTTGTTCTCCATATTTTAATAGGCACAACTAAAAGGCACCTCAGGTAAACAATGGAGATGGATGGATACTAGTATACTTATGGATGGACGAGCGACTGCTGACACAGAGGTAGCTACAGCCGTGGACTACCATACTGTGTCTGCTGCTAATATAGACTGGATGATAATGAGATGAAATTAATATATATATATATAATATCACTAGTACTGCAGCCGGACAGGTATATATATTTATTATGTAATGACGGACCTGCTGGACACTGTCAGCTCAGCACCGCAGACTGCTACAGTAAGCTACTATAGTAGTATGTATCAAGAAGAAAGAAAAAAAAAAACCACGGGTAGGTGGTATACAATTATGGATGGACGAGCGACTGCCGACACAGAGGTAGCTACAGCCGTGGACTACCGTACTGTGTCTGCTGCTAATATAGACTGGATGATAATGAGATGAAATTAATATATATATATATATAATATCACTAGTACTGCAGCCGGACAGGTATATATATTTATTATGTAATGACGGACCTGCTGGACACTGTCAGCTCAGCACCGCAGACTGCTACAGTAAGCTACTATAGTAGTATGTATCAAGAAGAAAAAAAAAAACCACGGGTAGGTGGTATACAATTATGGATGGACGAGCGACTGCCGACACAGAGGTAGCTACAGCCGTGGACTACCGTACTGTGTCTGCTGCTAATATAGACTGGATGATAATGAGATGAAATTAATATATATATATATAATATCACTAGTACTGCAGCCGGACAGGTATATATATTTATTATGTAATGACGGACCTGCTGGACACTGTCAGCTCAGCACCGCAGACTGCTACAGTAAGCTACTATAGTAGTATGTATCAAGAAGAAAGAAAAAAAAAAACCACGGGTAGGTGGTATACAATTATGGATGGACGAGCGACTGCCGACACAGAGGTAGCTACAGCCGTGGACTACCGTACTGTGTCTGCTGCTAATATAGACTGGATGATAATGAGATGAAATTAATATATATATATATAATATCACTAGTACTGCAGCAGGACAGGTATATATATTTATTATGTAATGACTGATGACGGACCTGCTGGACACTGTCAGCTCAGCACCGCAGACTGCTACAGTAAGCTACTATAGTAGTATGTATCAAGAAGAAAGAAAAAAAAAACCCACGGGTAGGTGGTATACAATTATGGATGGACGAGCGACTGCCGACACAGAGGTAGCTACAGCCGTGGACTACCGTACTGTGTCTGCTGCTAATATAGACTGGATGATAATGAGATGAAATTAATATATATATATATATAATATCACTAGTACTGCAGCCGGACAGGTATATATATTTATTATGTAATGACGGACCTGCTGGACACTGTCAGCTCAGCACCGCAGACTGCTACAGTAAGCTACTATAGTAGTATGTATCAAGAAGAAAGAAAAAAAAAAACACGGGTAGGTGGTATACAATTATGGATGGACGAGCGACTGCCGACACAGAGGTAGCTACAGCCGTGGACTACCGTACTGTGTCTGCTGCTAATATAGACTGGATGATAATGAGATGAAATTAATATATATATATATATATAATATCACTAGTACTGCAGCCGGACAGGTATATATATATTTATTATGTAATGACTGATGACGGACCTGCTGGACACTGTCAGCTCAGCACCGCAGACTGCTACAGTAAGCTACTATAGTAGTATGTATCAAGAAGAAAGAAAAAAAAAAAACCACGGGTAGGTGGTATACAATTATGGATGGACGAGCGACTGCCGACACAGAGGTAGCTACAGCCGTGGACTACCGTACTGTGTCTGCTGCTAATATAGACTGGATGATAATGAGATGAAATTAATATATATATATATAATATCACTAGTACTGCAGCCGGACAGGTATATATATTTATTATGTAATGACTGATGACGGACCTGCTGGACACTGTCAGCTCAGCACCGCAGACTGCTACAGTAAGCTACTATAGTATGTATCAAGAAGAAAGAAAAAAAAAAAAACACGGGTAGGTGGTATACAATTATATATATATACAATTATATATATATTAAACTGGTGGTGATTAATTAAACTGGTGGTCAGGTCACTGGTCACACTATCAGCAACTTGCAAGTAGTACTCCTAAGCAGACAATCACAATATACTGGTGGTCAGTGTGGTCACAATGGCAGTGTGGCACTCTGGCAGCAAAAGTGTGCACTGTACGTTAAAATATGTACTCCTGCTCTCAGACTCTAACTGCTCCCCACTGTCTCCCCCACAAGTCAGATATACATATACAGTCACACTACACTTCAGCAAGTAGTAGTACTCCTAAAAATGCTCCCCAAAATTACTAAATACTGTGTCTCTCTCTACTCTAGTCTCTTCTCTATAAACGGAGAGGACGCCAGCAACGTCCTCTCCCTATCAATCTCAATGCACGTGTGAAAATGGCGGCGACGCGCGGCTCCTTATATAGAATCCGAGTCTCGCGAGAATCCGACAGCGGGATGATGACGTTCGGGCGCGCTCGGGTTAACCGAGCAAGGCGGGAGGATCCGAGTCGCTCGGACCCGTGAGAAAAAAGCTGAAGTTCGGGCGGGTTCGGATTCCGAGGAACCGAACCCGCTCATCTCTAGTAGAAACGCGTTGGTGACTACAGGACTGTGAGGAGGGGACAGGAGAGGACTGAGCCATTCCAGTGCAGCGAGGCACAGGGGATTCCCGGGTTTCCCTGCACCTAAAAAACCCGCAAGCTGGCTTTGAACTGTATACACAGTTCAGACTATCTGGTAATTTCCTCACCATTCCCCACCCCAGTTTGATATGCTGCTATAAAACATAAAAATTGTTATTTAATTGCTGCTATACAATCCTATTGGAAAGTGTATGATGTTTTTAATGTCTGCTCAATTTGTTTTATATGTATAAAATTAAAACTGTACTTCACTATATATGTACAATATTTCTCTCTTTTATATGGCATCTCTACGAGTTTACAAATAAACTATATATTGAGACGTCATTCAATTGTGGAGCGCAGGATAAGTCCCTCTTTCTCATTTTTTCTGTTTGACATGATGGTGTGACAGCCTGTTGGTGAATGCCAAACCTGACATTTCCAAATCTGACATTTTCTTTTTGTATTTACTATTTTTCCCCTCTTTCCTCTCATCCAGAGACGGTTTACTTCACACAACTGATAACACACAACAGTAAAACACATTCAAAATTTGTGTTCCCTACAGGAAAAGGCAGTCTGGAGGGCAAAGGGGTATGGCCAGGAGTCCTCAGGACTTTGTACAGGTGGACACGGTAAGCCAGTAGCCCTCAGAGCATATCTTCCAAGTTAGCTGAGGTGGCACACAGTCTGACTCATCTAGGCAAAGAGGGTATGTGCAAGCTGGAAAGAGCCTACTGGTGTGCACTAGGATTTTCTTCTCATGCAGGTAAGAGAGACATGTTTTACTTGTTTGAGGAAGAATATTGGTAAGATAATACCAACAGAGCCATCCCATATCCCTCCAACAGACGGACCTTTTTCAGGTAACACAAATCGACTTCATACAGTTACCACCCTGTAGGAATTTGAAATATGTTTTAGTTTGTATTGATGTATTTTCCAATTGGGTAGAAGCGTTCCCTGCTGCCACAAATACTGCTACGTTCACTGCAAAGAAAATTGTGCAGGAATTTGTGTGTAGATATGGTATCCCTAGAGTAATTGAAAGTGATAGGGGTACCCACTTTACAGGTGAAGTCTTTCAGGTCATGTGCAAACTGATAGGAAGCTAAGAAAATGAATGGCTGAAACTGGATTGTTGTTGCCAGAAGCTTTGCCACTAGTGTTGTACAGCATCAGAACCACTCCCAGGTCTCCACTTAACTTATCACCCTTTGAAATTCTTTTTGGTTGACAACCTCATGTAATGATAGACCCCCAGGATGATTTGAAATGCAATAATGAAGTGACTGTGAAATGTTTGGTAGGGATGAGCCAGCAGCTGAGAAATCAACAAAGAAATCTAAAGCTGGTGATTCCTGACCTGCCGAACAGTAATTGTCATGACATTGAGCCTGGGGATTGTGTGTTGATTCAAAATTTCTTATGCTCAGGTTGCCTCATAGACAGGTGGGTAGGACCATATCAAGTCTTGTTAACCAGCACGACAGCATTAAAGGTCGCCGAAAGAGAGACTTGGGTCCACCCGTCCCACTGCAAGAAGGTCGCTGACCCGGAGAGAACTCGCGACAAAGTAGTTTGGTAACTGTATGTTCAAAGTGAACTGTGTGTTCAAAGAGCAAGGCAAAGAGACACTAGAGTGTTTGTTCCGGTAAAGTTGAGAGGCAGGACTGTTGAAAGGCACCTGAGCACGGAGAACAACAAGATCTAGGATGGTTGTCGCACCATTTTTCTATTTTTCACCTCCCCCTGCATTTTCCTTTCTTTTCTCCTTCTTATTTTCCTTCTTTCCCCTTACAAAATGGATCTATTTCAAGAGACTGCTTTTCGGGTTCTGCTAGTAATTCTGTTTTGATCAGGACAATTTTGTTTTGGTGAGGGTCCCAGAGAGGTCGAGCAGGGATCTGGAATGGGTTCTGATGGCGAGTACGAATTTGTAGGATCTCAGGAGCAGCACATCACTCGAGTAAAGGCTGGTATCAGTAAGCGCTCTGGTAGTCATGGAGCTCGGAGGCACTGTGAAGGGATATTGTCTGCTGAACTTGTACGCCAGATAGCCAACAGTGGGAGGTATTTTTGGTATAGGTATACCCGTGGAAGCAAGACCATGTGGGTTGGAAAAGTATCGTCAGGGTATTGTGCCCATATCATCCAGCCCGATACTTGTACTGAGCAGATGGGAGAACTAGGGATTGGTTTCTTTACTTGGAAAATTTGCAATTTGGTGATGTTATATTTTGTCCCCTATGTTCTCCCAGATGATGCCTATTTCATATGTGGGAGGAAAGCGTACAAGTGGCTTGCCCCGAGCTCAGAGGGATTGTGTTATATTGGGAGAGTACTACCAGAGGTCATGACCATAACCCATGATAAAATGAAAGACATTCACCGCAGTGCTCAGGCTCCTTATACTCATACTCACTATGAACACATCATCAAGAGACACCTCATAGATAGGGCGGAGCACGCAGCCTCTGATTTGATCCACGAATCCACCGGGATTCAGTTCCTTCTCGCATTAGACATCACCAGTACTGCCAGAGGAACTATAAATTATAGGTATATCCATGCGCTAGCGAACTTGATAGATAATATCACTGAGATGTACAGTATGATGACACCTTCAGGTATACGGGAAGGGAGTTACAAGCCTACAAGAAGGATGAGTGTGGGGAAGTTTCTCCTTTGTATCCTGGGAGTCATCATAATTATTGGTTTGATATTTAGGTGTGTTCAAATTCTAACTCGGCGCAAGCACGGCACAAATTTGATGAGTCTAAGGAGCGAGGGCGCTGTTACAGCAGCAGATTAAATTTATTATCCATCCATAGAGACAGCGTTATGATAAGGTATATATCTCTCCAAGGATTGCAAGCGATGGTTAAGGCCCTGAGGACGGGGCTAGTCCCCGAAACATGTCGGAATATTAAACTGACCTTTTCTACACCTGCACAAGCCTGCGTGAGTGCCGCCCTCATTCTTCGTTCTATATATATATATATATATATATATATGTGTGTATATGGATATATGTTGATATATGTATATCTTGAGGATGGAAATAGATAATCATATCATGTGTGGGATCATATTGTTCAGAGTCACGTAAATATTAATCTGGTGGGAATAAGAATATTATCATATATTACAACATTAAGTTATTGATAATACCAGATTTATGTATGATTAATGTGATGGGTTTAACTGTTCATGGGGCGGGAACTCAGATGCAAACAACAGAAATCACATCTCAAGTCTTAGCCATCGCCCACCTCTTGAGCTGACCAATGATCCCCGGTGCACAGGATATGTCCCACCCCCGAACCAATGGAAGAAGAGCACACAGTGTCTATTGTATTATGTTTTGATCCACTGTATAAAGAGCCAGCTGCATGCCAGGTCACTATCCCAGACTCTGAAGGTCATCTACCCTGATGACTGAGGACCAGACTGGGAAGCGCAGGCAAAACTAAACACGTATGTACCATTGACTGTAGCCATGACTGTATTGTATTGTATTGTTATTGTAACCCCCTTTCAGTAATTATATGTTGGTGTGTCGGAACCCGCCATTTTAAATACAATCTGGTGTCGTGTTTCCTTTCCCTGCTAAGGTTATAAGTGTATTACAATCACATGTGTAGCTGCTAAGGGCTCACGGAGTATCTTTGGGTGTGTACGCACTGAGTGTACTTTGTACAGTCAGCGCAGTGTTTGAACGCAAAATACGTACACGGTATGGGGCTCTGTACGCTAATGGTGTAATATGAACGTAGGTTGAAGATTGAGTATAGCGGCCGCAGCGGCTCCATTTAAAGTGTATTAAATGTCTTTTTAAAGTGTTGCTTTTAGTCCTGTAAGTAAAGCGGCGTTTACACTGGAGTTCCTGAACCTTCTGAAAAAACAGGAACTACGACTGGTTGATTGATGTGAAAAGAAGATTATACCTTTGGTAGAAAAGCGGGATTCGACCAAAGTTCCACTCTGTCATCATGAAACACCAGACACGGTGGCTTGCATGACAAGGCATCCAAGTCTGGAACACGCCTTGCCGAAGCTAAGGCTAGGAGAAACATTGTTTTCCAAGTTAAAAAACCTAACATCCACTTGTTGTAAGGGCTCAAAAAATGAAGACTGCAAAAAATCTAAAACTAGATTCAAGTCCCATGGCACTGTAGGTGGTATAAATGGAGGTTGAACTCTAAGGACACCTTGCAGGAAAGTGTGAACTGTTGGCAAAAGAGCCAAATGCCTTTGAAAGTAAATTGACAAAACAGAGACCTGCACCTTTAGTGTAGCTAAACGTAGTCTTCCATCTAACCCCGGCTGTAAAAATAGCAAAAGACAGGATAACTTGAAAGATGTCGGAAACGTCCAAGCTTCATGCCCACCTATGTAAGCTCACCAAATCCTGTGATAATGAGCTGCTGTAATTAGCTTGCTTGCACGTAACATGGTTGGTATAACCAACTCTGGAATGCCCTCTCGTCTTAAAAGAGCAGTTTTAACAGCCACTGCGTCAAACGCAGCCGCTCTAAATTGGGGTAAAGGAACAGACCCTGGATGTAGCGGAAGCGGCCACGGATCATCTGTGAGTAGACCATGGAGATCTGAGAGTCACACTCTCCGAGGCCAATGAGGTGACACTAGAATGACGGTCGTGGATTCTCTTTTGATCCGCTTTAGCAACCGAGGAAGCAGCGGAAATGATGGAAACAGATACACGAGGCTGTACGGTGACGCTATCGTGAGAGCATCCACTGCCACTGCCTTTGGTAATCTTGTTCTGGACACATACTGGGGTGTTTGATGATTTTGGCGAGATGCCATTAGAGCCACTTGTGGGTAACCTCACCGCTGGACCAACATCTGGAACACTTCTGGATTTAAAGCACATTCTCCTGGATAAAATTCCTGATGGCTGAGATAATCTACTTCCCAGTTGTCCACTCCTGGAATGAACACTGCCGACAATATCACTTGGTGATGCTCGGCCCAATTCAGGATTCGAACAACTTCTCACATGGCCATACAACTTTGAGTCCTTCTTTGCTTGTTGATGTATGCGACTGCCGTCGCGTGGTCTGACTGAACCTGAACAGACTGAGACTGGAGCATGTGAACTGCCTGTTGCAGAGTGTTGTAAATTGCCCTGAGTTCCAGGACATTTATTGACAGTAATCTTTCTCGGTGTGATCATAGACACTGAAACTGACAATGTAGGACTACTGCTGTCCACCTCTGAGACTTGCAGCTGCAGGTAGAATTATCCAATTTCAGACTCTGAACCTTTTTCCCACACTAAGATCTTTATTTGGAGCCACCAGAGAAGTGATACTCTGGCTCCTGGAGACAACCGCACTATATGATTAATTTGTAGATGAGAGTCTGACCAGTATACGTGAAGATCTAGCTGAAAGGGACGTGAGTGAAACCTTCCGAACTGGAGTGCTTAGAAAGACGCCACCATCTTCCCCAACAGTCGAATACACAAGTGCACCAAGACCATTCGTGGTTGGAGCACTAACTGTACTAAAGGACAAATACTTTGTGCTTTCTGTTCTGGCAGGTAAATTCGTTGATCCACCGTATCCAGAATCATTCCTATGAATTGAATTCTTTGAGACGGAACCAGGCTCGATTTCTTGAAGTTGACAATCCAACTGTGCTGAACTAGTACAATGTACGTAAGTACGGCCTTTTGAAGGAGTATTTGTTGAGACGAAGCCTTGATGAGAAGGTCGTCAAAGTACAGATCTATTATCACTCCTAGTGATCTGAGATGAGCTATCATAACAGACATCACCTTTGTGAATACCCGAGGCGCTGATGAGAGGCCAAATGGCAGTGCATGAATTGATAATGATTTTGTTGTACTGCAAACCTTAAGTACGCCTGTTGCAGTGGCCAAATTGGAATGAGTAAGTACGCACCCTTGAAATACAGCGAAATCATGACTTTCTGTGCAGTGATTGGTCAATTCGGTAAAAATTACTCAATGGGCTTTATATGGGATTATGAAGCTATATTCTCCCGCCATTTGGCAAAAAAGAAAAAAAGCTTTTCAGTAATTAGAACCAGTCAGGACCAAATTAACAATGGCATGTATGAAACTACAGCCCCAGGTCTCCACATAATAGGCTTATCACCATTACAGCATGATGATGAGCAGCCATATACAGCAGCTGACCACATGGTCAGCCATAAATCATAAGTATTACAACTATTTCTATTTCCCATTAAAAAAAAAAGTCAGTTTTTATATTTGAATGTATTTAGGGAGACATTGGGGTGATTTAGGGTTATACAGCATTGGACTGAAAGCACCAGCGCTGGTTACAAATTTTGGTGACCCCTAACACCATTTTTATTTATATTACTTTAGAATTTTTAACAAAGTTGGTTAGGTGTTTGGTCAGGTGAAGGAACGTTGGTCTAGTGTATGGCCAGCCTTCCCAATGGCAGACCCGGGCCTGATTGCAGGTCTTGAAATTAATTCCCTTAAATGCAACAGACTATCAGTTGGTAAAGGGGGACGATGGTGCATTGAAGATAGGATGACCGTTGCAGACAAAACTTTCTTGTGGTATGAAAGGTGGAAAGAAAAAATAATGTCATACTTAAGGATTTTTGTACTTCCTCAAACAACCCTTTTTTCTCACATAGTATATTCTGCAATCCATGAAAATCCATATAACTCATCCTACAATGAGTTGGACACTAAAATAAAATTATTAAAAAAAAAGTTTACTCCTTCACCCTTAGGTGATACTCCTCTGAAGCTACAGTGGATTACACCTTAGTACCAAAGCAGAAGATTGTCCTTAACTAGAGACAATAAACCCAAAACAAATAAAATGACATATCACTGAGCCAGAAACTGAAGTGGTTCCATAATTAAGAAGTTGCTTCCCCCGTAATGATGGGAATGTATGTACCTATGTGCTGCAGAGGAAAACAGTAGGCAGTAGAAAAATTCTACTGTCCCTCACATATGATTGGAAGACACAGATGCATTGTACATTCCAAAACAGTCTCCCAACGCTTCTTGAAAGGGATAGGAAATTTCACTTTTTTTCCTGGTCATTTTCAGTTGGCAAAGACTAGACTGTGGTAAATCAGTCAGGGAAGGTATTCTTATGGATACTCCCAATAGATGTCTGCTGGTCTGTGCTGTGGAGGGACTCCAGGTAATCCACTCTCACTGTCGCCAGCTTATCCAGGTCCAAGCTCTGCATAGCTGCTTGTGTCTCCATTCCGTCCAGGACTCCTCAGCTTCCTCGGCAGCGTGCAGCTGACCCAAATGACAAGCTCGGAATCCCGCCCCAGCGTCCATCTTCCTGTGGCCAGGTTTACTTTTGTATGTGCAGCGTGCGATGCAGCCGCAGCTACCCAGCAGTCAGGTTAGGTGGTTCACATCATCAAAATAAAATTACCCATCTGACAGACGGCCCCAAAGGTGCGTCGGCCTACTGGGAATTTTCCAAGGGAGATTAATGGCTAATCTGCCCATTCTGATGATCCAATTTGAATGTATATATTTATTAATTCTCAAGTACAGTATATGACAGCTACATAATGGAGGGTAAGGTGCAATCAGGTAGATTCAGGGAGTCAGGGAGATCGCTTCTATTTCAGGGAGTCTCCCTGACAATCAGGGTCAGTTGGCAAGTATGAATAAGACAAGACTGGGTAATAACAGATAGACATAGATGTACAGTAAGAGAAGACTTTAAATAAATCAGTTTTTTACCATGGTACAGGAGTACCTCTGAATTGAATCTGGCCCTAAGGAGCTTCTAAAAATAGGATTATCAAAAAACTTGAATTTATGCTTGTGATTTTATATGCCGTATACTATCCAAAAAATTACCTACCTCACTACCTTAGATTGCTATTTACAAACCATCAACAGTGTCTAGAGCCAAGTTAGATGGGTTGGGTATGTGTATGACATGCCTGGATCCCGCTGTCGGTATTGTAACCGGCGGTCCACCGGTCAGGAGACCGCCGGTCACAATACCGACAGCGGGATCCAGGCATTTAGATGGCCAGATGGGAGGGGGGGGGGGGGGGGAAAGCACAACGAAGACCCTTGCCATACTGCGGACTCGGTGCGCTCGCCACACCCACGAGTGGAAATAGTCCTTGTTGGTTGGCATGTCGACCGTCAGGATAGTGAGGGTGCAGGATGTAGGTGCCGGTATTGTGGTCACATAACTACATCCCAGTTAGATAATATGAATAGCATGTGTGGTATCTGCCTAGACAGGTACGGTACCTAGATAGTATGTTCGACCCCTTTTCTACTATACCCAATTCACTACTGTTGTCTGTGACAATTAACTGCACACTGTGTAACAGTGAACTTTTTTTAACTTTTCAGAAATCGTGGGCCTGTAATTGCTTAACTGTTTTTGGTTAAACTGTGTAACTTTCACTCCTCTATCTTATCACTATATAACACATTTGAGATTAAACTGTATACTATGCATGTTATTACACAATCAGTACGACTACAGTTTCTCAACCCTACACGGTACCGTGTATAACCCCACTAGTTCCCCCTTAATGTTCAGCTGATCAACGTAACGTTGGTGCACGGTGGGTACCTTTTCCTGGTTCGTTCCTCGGTAAATATCTAAAGTGTGACAAGTCACCTGTCATGCTGAGAGTCGAAAGGTGAGCAATGGGCTCAGCGTGGAGGGGTTACATCACTGTCCTACTAGGGGCTTAATCAGTGGGTTATCGGTTAACCTCGTCAGGCAAATCCGACTACCAAATTCAATTGTTCCCGCCTGGCATGCGGTCCTGGCTACGGGTTAGTGCTGATCCTAGTGCTGATCCTGAGGGATGACTACTCTGCGCAGGTGAGTCTAACTGGTCTTTGTGCCTAGTCTGTAGCTGCTCCTGCCAAGTCGAACCTTGTAGCTGATCCCTCGTACTCCTCCTCCTACCGCTGTGCAGCTATTCTCTCGCTCTATACACTGTGCTGGCTGTGCGTAGAAGGGCTACCACTTTCCAAATATTTGTGTATACTGAAGGAGTATTATGCAGCTCTAATAACTCTTGGCCTCTAGTTTTGCCTCTATTACGTGAGAATAAACTGTAGCTGTCCCTACGAGAGCACTATATGATCAGTTCAGGCAGGAACCTGTGAGTCAATTTCTAAGCAGCGCTCTCTTGCTGGACTGTTCCCACTGGCTTAAACTGATGGTTTGGCGTAGGCAGGATAGTGACAGGCTGTGCTGCGTGTGGAGCTTTTACTAACCTGCTGCTGGTGTAGCCCTTCTGGCGAGGTGATTGCAGCCTTTAAGAATGGAAGGGTCCCTTCGCTGAGGGGGCCTCCCCCTCATGGATGCTCAGCAGGGTTGGTCCACCCTTGTTCCGCCCTTAGACCGCCTCCGGCCAAGTTCTTTGTTGTAGTGGCCGCTCTGCTGCCTCTCTGGATGAGCTCCATCTCGATCCCCGCCTACTCCGGAGCGGCGTCCGGCCCCCTTCTATGCTGGCTTAGAGACGGGCCGCCGGGAGCGCTTCAGAGGGTCAGGTCCCTGCTGATCACTGCACCTGCCGCCGGAATCACTCGAGCTGCCTTCACACACTGTCTGGTCCTAAGGCACAGCCCGCAATCCGGTAAGGGCGCTGGTTCCCACCGCAGTCCGGTCCTCTCCGTAGACCCGTGTCGTCCTCTCTCTCCTCAGGTTCAGCTGATCGTGCTGCTCCCCTAACGGTCCCAACTGCCAGCACACGAGCCCCCTTCTTCCTCCAGTACACCGGGGACGGCGCGCTGGTGACAGTTCTGATCACCACACACTGGCCTTATAACTGCTGCTCCAAACCCCATATTTACTTATAAGCAGCCCATTTTATGAATCGTCCCATATGCAGTTCCTCTGTTTGCCCCTCCGAACAGCACGGGGTCCATGTTTGGGGCTATTAGGTTCAACTGTTTTTGCAGGGTTATCACACATGGAGTCCTTAGTAGCTTTACCAGCGGGGTGGGGGAGGGGGGGCGTGGGGGGGGGGGGCAGTGGGAGCACAAACCACGGAAAGCCAATGAAGCACTTACAATAACGAGGCATCAACAACAGCCAAAATCATTGGTTAAAGGAAAAAATATGTGTTTTTTTCCCAGCATGTACAAGACATAAAAATATCATAGATTAA
Source organism: Pseudophryne corroboree (assembly GCF_028390025.1). Taxonomy (NCBI): domain Eukaryota; kingdom Metazoa; phylum Chordata; class Amphibia; order Anura; family Myobatrachidae; genus Pseudophryne; species Pseudophryne corroboree. Next base: position 124,159,016 of record NC_086444.1, on the reverse strand, counting down.
AATCATACTGTAAAAGGAAATTGTATCCACTTTACATTGAAAGTTTTTCAATTATGTCTCTTTCCCCGTAGAAAGTAACAGATGATGCCTGTTCTGAGCAGTAAAGTGTAACAAAAAGTGTCATTCAAAGAAATGCCTGCTTTACAGGTAGGTTACAGCCGCGATATACTTGATGAATGTTTCCAGAACACACAAGAAGATTTTTAAAATAGGAAAATACAGCAAAGGTTGCTGCAGAACCCCAGGGAACATAGATCTGAGAGCAGCTGGCTTATAATATATTATTGTTTGTGTATAGTAATGCTTAGATTTAGAATGCAAGTATTGTGTTTAAATCACAATTTTCTTCATTCTAATCCTAAAAGTCTGCTCTATCTGTGCTCGTATAATATGAATATTTAAAAAAATCCCACAAATGTAGGTCACAGCAGTTGCCTCTGGACACCTGACATTGCACATGCGTGTTATTGTAATGTGGCGTGTTAAATTGAAGTGACAGTGCTGCCTGTATCTCTTAGCTGGAAGGTACTGTATACTCCAGCACACATAGCATCTTCCTAGCTGTATGCTAAGAGACACAGTTGTGCTAATCCCAGTATTGCAGTTCTGTAAATAAGAAAGATAAGAGAATCTTAGGGAAGCTCTAATCAACTTTCTAGAAATAAGGATGTTTAGCTGAAAATGTCTTTGTAAAGATCTATTGTGTGCAGTTATTGATCCTTAGGTGGGTATTCATCAAATAATAAATGTCAGAGTATCCCAATCCTCCATTTTCAATTGCAAAACCAGACAGTGGCGGATTCAGGGTGGGCACCAAGGCACGTGGCCCCCCTGTCGTTTACAAGATGTTTTATTGTAATGCAGCAACTCTCCCGCCCTCACCCTTGCCACCGCCGTCGCCGCAACAACATCCACAGCCGCCGCGCTGAGGCTTAACATTGTCCGTCTCACCCGCGGCTGCCAGCTCCCCCCGGCCCCAGCCAACGCCGCTGCCTGATCCACAGCTCGCCTCTACCATTAAGCCTGTGTCACTCTCCAGCGGCTAGAGAGTTGCACAGTGTCCACCCGCCCCTACATTCAGGATCTCCGGCAGCCATGTAAAGAGACCCTGCAACTGACACTGTCTCCTGGGCTCCAGCCGGAGCGTGAAGGTATTTTTTTTTTTTTAAGGGGGGTTGGCCAGCCATAGTACCACATAGTACCACTTATGTGATAAATGTAGTTGTTTTAGCGCGCCCCTAGCTTGAGTGTTTGAATATTTTATTTTATATCTATAAAAAATGTCAACAATGAGACAGAATTATGAATAAAATTTCAATGTATTTTTATAAATGAGTAAGAATAAATAAAAACCAGGTGAATTATAAGTGCAGGTTGTTTTATATATTACTGGTAATCCTAAAAAAAAAAAAACTGCCTCTTCCCGTCACCTTCTCTGTCACCCACTGCCTCTCCCTGTCACCATTTTCTGTCACCCTCAGCCTTTCCATATCCCACTTTTTCTCTCCATCAATTCTCTCTCCTGTCACCCTTTCCGTCACACACGCCCTCTCCCCGTCATCCTCTACGTCACTCACTGCCTCCTCCTAGTGTCACCTATTGCCTCCTCCTGTCAGCCATTCCCTGGCTTCACCCACTGCCTTTCTAAATATCACCCACTGCCTATCCCTGTCTTCAGAAAAGCAGTCAGGAGCTGAGCTGGCCAAAGCCTGGATGTGACTGCTGAAAGGAGTGGGTGAGGACTAAGGAGACAAAGGTTGGCAAGGGCTGGGGAGTCGGTAAGGAGGCTGGCATAATGGGAGTGGGTGAGGAATGTGTGATGAAAACGAGGGCATAGCTCATGTATATGGCATTCTCCTTGAGTCCACGCCCCTTGTTGCATGGCTACACCCACTTTTCCATGAGCCCATGCGCATACAAACCCCCTCCCCCTTTTTTCCTGTCATGGTGCACCCCCTGTCATTTAGTTCTGGGTCCGCCCCTGAAACCAGACCTCGTATAATCCTATGGGGGCTGCTTAATTAGCGACTACAGTGGCTGATGCCATATCCATATAGCTTGTAGGCTACACTCCGCTATAAGCACCAGGAGAGGGATCGATAGGATAACTCCCTGGCACGCTTCACTCGGACATGCATGGCCAGCAGAATGGTGCCCCACTCCCAATGTAGAAGTGAAGTGATTATATTAGCAATAAGCAGTGATCAGAAATGCTAATTATCGAGTCCAGGACCCAATAATTATTAAACATGTCCCTCAGTTTAACTTGCATCCTTCAAATGGAAAAGATTACTTTTCCATACAGATAAATTACATATTGGAAGACTGAAAATTCTATGTGATGACATTCCCAGATGGCATAGGGCCCCTGGGCTCACTATGTGGCTAAAATAATATGGGCCCAAGACTATAATATGTGCCCTGGGCTCACTGTGTGGCTAAAGTAATATAGGCCCACAAATATAATATGTGCCCTGGGCTCACTGTGTGGCTAAAGTAATATGGGTCCACAAATATAATATGTGTCCTGGACAGGGCCGGTGCTAGAGTGTTTGGCGCCCCCCCCCCCCCCCCCTGCAAACTATACATTTGCGCCCTCCCACACGTAATAAAGGGGCCACACAATAGCACAATCTTATTCACATTACACCCCACGTAATGCCCCTGATTCATATTGCAGCACAAAGTAGTGTACCTTATTCACATTATGACACAGTAGTGCCCCTAATTCACGTTATGACACACAGCAGTGCCCCTTATTCACGTTATGACACACAGTAGTGCCCCTTATTCATGTTATGTCACACAGTAGTGCCCCTTATTCATGTTATGTCACACAGCAGTGCCCCTTATTCATGTTAAGCTACCCAGTAGTGCCCCTTATTCATGTTATGTCACACAGCAGTGCCCCTTATTCATGTTATGTCACACAGCAGTGCCCCTTATTCATGTTATGTCCCACAGTAGTGCCCCTTATTCATGTTATGTCACACAGTAGTGCCCCTTATTCATGTTATGTCACACAGCAGTGCCCCTTATTCATGTTATGTCACACAGCAGTGCCCCTTATTCATGTTATGTCACACAGTAGTGCCCCTAATTCACGTTGTCACACAGTAGTGCCCCTTATTCATGTTATGTCACACAGTAGTGCCCCTAATTCACGTTATGTCACACAGTAGTGCCCCTTAGTCATGTTAAGCTACCCAGTAGTGCCTCTTATAAACGTTATGCTACACAGTAGTGCCTCATACACAATGCCCACAGTAGTAGTTTCCCTTACACATAATGCCCACAGTAGTAGTGCCACATATAATGCCTACAGTAGTAGTACCCCTTACACAATGCCAACAGTAGTAGTGCCACACATAATGCTCACAATAATAGTGCCACACATAATGCCCAAGTAGTAGTACCCCTTACACTTAACACTGACAGTAGTAGTGTCACACATAATGCTCACAATAGTAGTGCCACATATAATGCCTACAGTAGTAGTATACCTTACACTTAACATCAACAGTAGTAGTGCCACATATAATGCCTACAGTAGTAGTATACCTTACACTTAATGTCGACAGTAGTAGTGCTACACATAATGCCCACAGTAGTAGTACCCCTTACACAATGCCGACAGTAGTAGTGCCACACATAATGCTCACAATAATAGTGCCACACATAATGCCCAAGTAGTAGTACCCCTTACACTTAACACTGACAGTAGTAGTGTCACACATAATGCTCACAATAGTAGTGCCCCTTACACATAACGCCCACAGCAGTGCCACACATAATGCCCACAGTAGTAGTACCCCTTACACTTAATGCCCACAGTAGTAGCGCCACACTTAATGCCCCCAGAAGTGGTGCCCCTTACACATACAGATGTAGCCACACTCATTGTTGCCACGATGCGCAGCCAGGGCTGCCAAGAGAAATCCTGGGCCCCAGTGCAACAACTTCCCATGCCCCCCCCCCCCCCCCCCCCCGAGTGGGTATGGCCACAGTATGTCTATCTATCTATCTATCTATCTATCTATCTATCTATCTATCTGTTTGGCTAACACTAATGGTAATTTATGGATGCATGTATTATAGAATATTTATATAAAGTTTATAAGTTGTTAGCAGCGGTGTGCAGCTCCACAGTGCTGCGTCTGTCACTCACACTCACAGTTCTCAACTCACAGAGTCACAGCCTAAGAGGCTAGCTCTCGACGAGATGACCAGCCCTGCTGCTGATTCTTACAACTGAGCTGAGCTGTGCCACTTCTTAAACCCACGGGCCACGCCCAGCCAGCTGAATGCCTGCCCCTCTCAGTCCCCACATGCTGCCCACCGCCTGCTGATTCTGAAGAGGCTGTACAGAGCCGGCTGCAAAGATTGACTCGCAAGATGATGATGTCATCATTTCGCTAGATCCTAGCAGAGATGCAGCGGCTGGAAGTGGCTGTCCACGACAAGGGTGAAACAGCCAGGTGACACACACATACATCCCCCATCGCGGCGGCCCGACCCGCTGCTCGCCTGTCTAATAATTTATAATAAAGGGGGGGGGGGGGAAATGACACCCCCCAAGACATGGCTTCTGGTGTGCTCTGGCCCAGGACCCCTGGCATGCCCCGGTAATCTGTACCCCCTTCCCCCCTCTCTTGGCACCACTGAGCGCAGTGGTGGCGCGGCTAGGGTGTCTGTGATTGTGTGCGCCTGCATGCGTACGCACACCCATACATTAAAGCCTATGGCGCTAACCCTGACTGTGGCCAGTTGCAGTGCAGCGAGTTCGCATCATGCCGCGATGCGTGTGCACGCATCTCGGCAACAATGAGCGTGGCTACATCTGTATGTCCACAGGAGGGGAGAGAGGGGGGTGAACAAGCCGGGGGGGGGGGGGGGGGGCATCAGGAGAGCAGCTACCTCCAATGGAGCAGTTCACAGGATGGCAGGGAGGAGCAGTCAGGACCAGCACCAAGGTCAACTCCCAGCAGGACAGGACCACCAAGAAGAGGTGCGGAGCAAGGAACTACAGCAGCCACCGCGGCCCACCCCCTCCCTAGGATAGGCAGCCTGATCCAGCACCAAGCCACAGACGTCGGATGCAGTCACTCTCCAAAGCACTAGGGAATGGAGCGGGACCCTGAGGGGACGACGGGGGAAGATCCCTAGCGCATGGATGCACATGGAGAGCCGCTAATAGGCCATGCTGGAGAGACCATCAGACGCTGAAAGCCGCCCCTCCCGCTGCCTGTCATAAATTGACAGGTGCAGCTGGCAGCAACAGCAGGGTAGCAGTGTGGGGAGAGCGCCTACTCTGCCCGGTGCCTCCCTGAATTGCATACCCTTGCTGAGCGGGTTGCTCCGGCACTGGTCCTGGGCTCACTGTGTGGCTAAAGTAATATGGGCCCACAAATATAATATGCGCCCTGGGTTCACTGTGTGGCTAAAATAATATGAGTCCATGAATGTGGCTAATGTAATATGGGCCCATGAATATAATATGTGCCCTGGGCTCACTGTGTGGCTAATGTAATATGGGCCCATGAATATAATAGGTGCCCTGGGCTCACTGTGAGGCCAAAGTGATATGGGCCCACGAATATAACATAACCCCCCCCCCCCCCCCCTCCTCCGCATACATCACGGAGGCAGAGAGGACTGACTGCTTCTGCAGCTGCCTCTCTCCCCAACGGGAGCACACAGCAGTGTGTATGCTGGGCTGGGGAGAGAGCCTGCTTCAGCAGCAGTCACTCCTCTCTCTCCCTGCCCCAAGTTCTGGCACTGTATACAAAGTGGGAAGGGGGAGTGGGGGGGAGCAGGCCCTGGGCCCCTCCTACAGGCCCAGGGTAAAGAGTATCCCTTCTCTCTCTCTCTACAACTGCCGCCCACTGCCTCTTTAGCGCCACAGGTGGAGAGTGGCCCAGACTACAGAGAAACAGGACCAAGACCAAGCAGTCTAGGCTGTGGGCCACAGCATACTACATTGATATCATCTTTGTCTCTGGGCATTACACCTCTGAAGCACAGGTCAGAAGATATTTGTCAACCTAGGGTGCTTCTATAGAACTACCTCCAGAAACCATCCCATGTTTAGGGCCTATTTGGTCTTTTTAGAAATCCAGGCCTGCCTGCTAGAATGCTGCCAAATCTGTGTCCTACGTCACATTTGCAGAAAATGCCATTGATATTAGGAGGGGGCTCCAAGCAAAAAGAGACAAGTAAGCAGGTTAACAGTCAAATAAGAAAAAATATATAGAAAATATACATATGTGTTTAAAAACTTGAAATGCATTACTACGTCATAAAATGTGTATTCATGGGGAAATATCCACTTAATGGATCAATTAAATTAGGGGCGAGTAAGAGAGGCTATATGCTGCAGTTAAAGTACCGCTGGACTTGCTGATTTTTGTTCGCAGCCCCATAGGACAGTGCACACACATCAGTGAGCTGTTGCAACAGCAACTTGTTCCCTTCACCTCTATTTGAATTGACCCCAAAGTGTTTGAACATGCTCCAGCTCCAGGCAAGATGGATTTTCAAAACCCACAATTTTTACAGATTTTGCCGGCTAGATTTAAAACAAGCCTGATGTTATTGTCCTTTTAAATATGGCAGGCAAAATTTGCAAAAATTGACAGTTTTGAAAGCCCACTGCTTAATAAATACAGCCATAAATCATTAATGTGAAGTAGAGGCTTCCTACTTAAATATGTTCAGGAGCAAATATGCTAAACTAGGTGCTTCATCGCGCCCTACGGGCGCTCTTCACACCGTCGCAAGGGGCTCCGTCTCCTTAACCCTTGCATGCCTTTCTGGGGTTCAATATTTGTATTATATGGAGTATTACCTGCATTCCTTTGTTAGTGGTTAAATATTGCACAATGAAAGGGCGTGCGATGGTGAAGGTGGCGCAGCCCCTTGCGACGGCGTGAACAGCACCTGCAGGGCACGATGTACAGAATGTAGCGGGAGTGTGGGGGACTGCGGATGGGGGAGGGTGTCTGTAGATGCTGCGGGTGGAGGGGGGGCGGAAGCGGGGGGGCCCGGATGGGGAAGGGTCGGGAAGTGCTGCGGGTGGGGGAGGGGCAGAGGACTGGGGACTGCAGATGGGGGAGGGGTCCGGAGGCACTGTAGGTGGGGGAGGGGCAGGGGTGCCACGGGTGGGAGAGGGGCAGGTGTGGGGATGTTGCGGATGGGTGAAGGGTTCCATAGGTGCTGTGGGATGGGAAGGGGCGGGGGTGCCGGGAGTGGGGTAGGGGGTCCGGAGGCGCCGTGGATAGGGGAGGGGCAGGTACGGGTGGTTCGGCGGATGGGGAAGGGGGCCATGGGTGGGGGAGGGGTGGGGGAGGGGGGGACCGTGGATGGAGGAGGGTGTCTGCAGATGCTGCGGGTGGAGGGGGGCAGGTGTGGGGGGAGACATATATGGGGGGTGGATGGTGGAGGGGGTCTGGAGGTGCTGTGGGTGGTGGAGGGGGTCTGGAGGCACAGCGTGTGGGGGAGGGGTGGAGTACCGCATGTGGTAGAGGGGAAGGTGCGGAGGTGTGGTGCATTGGGGAGGGGTCTGGAGGCGCTAGGGGTACTGTACCTGCCAAAAAGGTAGTTGGAGGGTATGCAGTAACAGGGCCAGGACAGGGGTGACAGGGTCAGAACAGGGATGACGGGGCCAGGACAGTGGTGACAGGGTCAGAACAGGGGTGACGGGGCCAGGACAGGGGTGACGGGGCCAGGACAGGGGTGACGGGGCAAGGACAGGGGTGACGGGGCCAGGACAGGGGCGACGGGGCCAGGACAGAAATGACAGGGACAGGATAGGGGTGACAGGGCCAGTATAGGGTTGACAGGGCAAGCAGAGGGGTGACAGGGCCAGGATAGGGGTAACAGGGCCAGCATAAGGGTGAAAGGGCCAGCATAAGGGTGACAGGGCAAAGCAAGGGGTGACAGGGACATGACAGAACACAGGGCACGGGAGAGATTGGTATTAGGGACAGAACAGTGGTGACAGACAGATGTGTCTTACCGGAGTCACTGCTGCTGGCTGCTGCTGTTCCACTCCAACCTGTTGGGATCTGCTGCTGGTGGAGACTTGGCATGGCTGACTCTCTCAGGCTGGAGTCCTGATTCCTCTGCCCATCAGCATCCCTCCCCCCCTCCTCAGTCACACACCGCAGACCTCGCGCAGCTGCCGTGCACTGTGGTAAGGGAGTGACTGGTTAGCCCCCAGGAGACGCTGCGACTGGAGGGAGGAGGAGGTCATAGCATGCATGCGGCGCGGACCTCGCGGCTGCTGGGCACTGTGGTAAGGGGAGACTGGGAGGGACTGGTTAGCTCTCAGGAGACGCTGCGGCTGGAGGGAGGAGGGGGTCGGAGCCTGCAAGCAGCTCGGACTTCTGCAGCGCTACCCACCGGCTAAAGTGTGTGAAGGAGCTGGGTGCACCTCACTGCGGGTGACAGCGCTGCAGCTAGCGGTGGGGTTGACGGGGCTGGAGATAACAGAGGCAGTACGGAACCTGCACAGTGGCAGGTGCCCCACAAAACTACAGCTAAGAAGCGTGGAGTGTGCTAGAAAGTGACGCTCCTCCGTGCCAGAGAGACCCTGCTGAGTATGCTGACGTGGGGGGTCAAGCACACAGTGAGCCGGTGCCCGTCTGTCTGTACGGCATACCCCCTCACACACCCCCATATCTCCCAACTGTCCCGATTTTCGCGGGACAGTCCCATTTTTTGGGGTCTGTCCCACCCGCGGATCGCAGTGTCCCGCGGTGGGGGGGGGGGGGGAGTTGGAAAGCTCCTGTACTCGCTGTTCTGCTTAGCAGAGCAGCGGTGAATAGACGCTGTGCAGGTCCATTTAGTGGAGACAGAGGGGGCATCAGGGGGTACGGATTAAGGGGGGGTTCCGGCAGCAGAGCCGGATTAAGGGGGGGGGCAGGGGGTACGTACAGTGGTCCCCACAGTTTCCCTGCTTTCTTTTGCCTGTGCGGGTGTGTAGGGGGGAGCGACCACCTCCTCTGGATTTAGCCCTAGCTGAAAGGCCAAAATCCCCCCCCCCAAAAACACACACACCGACATTTGCATAAGGGGGCGTGGCCACGTGGGCGTGATTAGGCCACGCCCCCAACGCCACAACAGGCACAGCAATGGGATAGGGCTCCCCTGTCTCAAGTGCCCTGGGCCCCCCGGACTCATAATCCGCCCCTGGAGGGTATGCCCCATCACTGATGAAAAGGGGGGCCCTCCCATGAAACCACGCCCCCTTTGATTTGGCCACGCCCCCTTTTCGCCACGCGTGTGTCCCTCCTTCTGCCTGAACAAAGCTGGGAGGTATGTACCCCTGTCTGCCTGAAGAAAGCTGGGAGGTTTGCACCCCTGCTGTGCCATGCCCATACCATCTGCTTCTGCTCCTAGTCTCCTATAGATTTGCCCAGATCTGTGACTCATTTGACTAACTCCGCCCAGTGTTGTGACTCCGCCCAGCATTAGCAAATGAGTCACAAAGTCACAGATCTGGGCTATAATATAGGAGATGTGTAGCACGTCTTCTCTTCCATTGTGTTGTGTGAAGCTGCAACAGACCTGATTTATTATTTATTCCTAACTAATAATACAATGGGTTGTTCACAGCAATCCATTAATTATTTAAGGTTTTATTGTAGGCACATCAGTAATCACTCCATCTGCTTCACTTTAAACTTAGCTGGATACATAAACGGTGGTATTACTTGGTGAAGCAGGCATCAGGATTTGCTCTGGGATAAGATAAAACATATCCCACTTTATGGCTATTTTTATTATAAGGGTCTGACGCACTCTGGGTATTATGTGATCTGTGTGGTCAAATTAAGTCTTACTGAGAAATCCAGGGAACGAACCATCAAAATGATTAGACCTGTTGAATGGGGGGGGGGGGGGGGGGGGGGAAGAATTCACTTTATACATATGTGTATGTAGGATGTTGTCTATTTGAAAAAGCCACAAATAGGAAAGAAACCCACTTATGTGGGGTCTAAGGGCCTAATTCAGATCTGATCCCAGCAGCAAATTGTTAGCTAATGGGCAAAACCATGGGGGTCATTCTGACCCATTCGCATGCTGCAGTTTTTCGCAGCCATGCGAACGGGTCACAAGTGCACAGGTGCGTCATTGCCCGGCGACGACCATTGCCAGGCAGCGACAAGGACAGCGAAGGAAGCGATCACAGCGGCAAGCACAAGAAGATTGACAGCAGGGAGGCGGATCTGGGTGGCAACTGATCGTTTTCTGGGAGTGGAGAGGAAAATGCAGCCGTGTTGAGGAGTTTGCAGGGCGGGTATCTGACGTCAATTCCGGGACCTGACAGGCTGAAGTTATCGCAGTGACTAAGTACAGAGCTACTCAGAAACGACACAAATTCTTTTTGCCCCACTCCCTTTGCACATGCGATCGCACACTTGCTATGCTAAAATACACTCCCCCATAGGCGGCGTGGCACAGGCTCCAAAAAGTTGCAGCATGCGATCAACTCGGAATGACCCCCCATGTGCACTGCAGGGGGGCAGATATAACATGTGCAGAGAGCGTTAGATTTGGGTGGGGTGTATTCAAACTGAAATCTAAAATGCAATGTAAAAATACAGTAAAGCAGCCAGTATTTACCCTGCACAGAAACAAAATAACCCACCCAAATCCGTGTTTTAAGCAGGGATCTGTGGTGTGTATGTCCCCCAGCGATAGCGATGCGCGGGCCCGTGCATCGCTATCGCCGGTGCTAGATTGAGCCTGCATGCAGGCTCAATCTAACGGGTCGCTCACTTCACCGCTGTGTGAAGTGAGCGGCCCCCTGTCCGTCCGTCCCCTTGCTCAGCACATCGCGCTGTGCTGAGCGGGGGGAGAGATGTGTGCTGAGCGGTCTTGTGACCGGACGGTCCCGTATGAAAGCCCTCACCGATTTCACGTCCCTTCCCCAGTAAACAGAATGGATGTTTAGGTCACACGGGACCTGGCCACATAGGGGATTCCCGCTTACCGCCAGTAACCGCCTGTTACTGACTCCACCCACTGCGCTGTGGGCGGGTTTATACTGCCACCTCCAAACTCCTAACCTGCCATGGCTTTTGGAACCACGGTTCTGCTCTGTATGTGCCGACACGCTGCCTTATCACACCTGTGTGGTGTTGACGAATCCCCACTAGTCGCTTGACTAGGCCTCTACCGGTAGGTGGAACTTGGAGATGCTGTTTCACCCTGGACAGCCGGTGAACGGGGCTAGGTTTTGCATAGCCCTGTAGGTCACAAGATGATGCGGTCGTCTTAAGGCAGAAGATCTTTGGGGGTCATTCCGAGTTGTTCGCTCGTTATTTTTTTCTCGCAACGGTGCGATTAGTCGCTAATGCGCATGCGCAATGTCCGCAGTGCGACTGCGCCAAGTAAATTTGCTATGCAGTTAGGTTTTTTACTCACGGCATTACAAGGTTTTTTCTTCGTTCTGGTGATCGGAGTGTGATTGACAGGAAGTGGGTGTTTCTGGGCGGAAACTGGCCGTTTTATGGGAGTGTGTGAAAAAACGCTACTGTTTCTGGGAAAAACGCGGGAGTGGCTGGAGAAATGGAGGAGTGTCTGGGCGAACGCTGGGTGTGTTTGTGACGTCAAACCAGGAACGACAAGCACTGAACTGATCGCAGATGCCGAGTAAGTCTGAAGCTACTCAGAAACTGCTAAGAAGTGTCTATTCCCAATTCTGCTAATCTTTCGGTCGCAATTTTGCTAAGCTAAGATTCACTCCCAGTAGGCGGCGGCTTAGCATGTGCAAAGCTGCTAAAAGCAACTTGCGAGCGAACAACTCGGAATGACCCCCTTTATTTGCCCAAATACAGCCTTCAAAAGGCTCAGCAATACAGCAAGATGTTACAGCAGAATGAAACTGGTATAATACCTTCTGGATGCTCGCAGGCCTCCTTTTTATGTCAATTTTCCACACAGTACAACAGGGGGTCATGTCCCCCCCTGAGTCCTTTCTATCCAATCAGGATATCTTACAAAATACAAATAAATAAATTAAATTTAAAAAGGAGATAAGTGCATGAAGCAGTATCCTCCTTTCTGTTACACAGACAATGTTTGGTACAGGTTGAGTATCCCTTATCCAAAATGCTTGGGACCAGAGGAATTTTGGATATCGGATTTTTCCGTATTTTGGAATAATTGCATACCATAATGAGATATTATGGTGATGGGACCTAAATCTAAGCACAGAATGCATTTATGTTACATATACACCTTATACACACAGCCTGAAGGTCATTTAATACAATATTTTTAATAACTTTGAGTATGAAACAAAGTTTGTGTACATTGAGCCACCAAAAAACAAAGGTTTCACTATTTCACTCTCACTCAAAAAAGTCCGTATTTCGGAATATTCCGTATTTCGGAATATTTGGATATGGGATACTCAACCTGTATCAGTTTAACATTCATTATAGATAAATTTATCACATAGCTTCAAATACAGTTTGTATTTTATTTCCCAAACAAATGTTATTCCTTCCTGCATCTACCATTCAGGATTTGTATATCAATGAAACCAGCTACATGAATAAATACAGGTTCCAAACCCAATCTGACACTCACATCCATTACCTGCCGTGCACTATCCAACATCAAAAGGGTTTTGTCATTCACACCTCTCTGCTAGCAGAGGCGATTAGCATGCCACTTCCTATTCCCAGAAGATAGGAGATGCTTATTCAGACAGATGTAGTAAGTGCATTTTTCCCTTTAAAATACAGGTGACCATATCTTAAATATACAGACATTTAAACATGCAATCCTACAATTGTGCACAGAGCACTACATATGACCTGTTAAAACACATCATTAAACATATTTTTAAACAGTCCGCGCCCAGCGCCGTAAGTACGTTTAACAGTGACGCCAAGCGCCTATTGTCCAAATGGTGCCTGGCAGCTGAGGATTAACCCCTTCAGTGCCACGGCCACCATTAACCATGTGGCGGAGGGTTCTCTCCGGCCACACTACTCCCCCCCAATTCAAGCGGGAAAACCAGCGAATCATGTCCCAATGATATGGCTCCTGGTCCCGCAGTCTCTTGGGTTGAAGGGGACGCTACCTAGGGGGTGTAGGCTCCGGCCTAGACAGTTCATCCATATTATGGTGGCCTGATTCTTGTGGGGACACAATGTTCAAATAGTCCACATGAAGTCCAGGTTTCCAAAACAACAGTCTGTCAGATTTCCCCAAAGTAGGTTGCAGCCAGAGGCGGAACTACCGGCAGTGCAGGCAGTGCACTGCACTGGGGCCCGCCTCTGTCCAGGGGCCCAAGCATGTAATGAGTCAAACTGACTCATTACATGCCGCTGTGCGCTGCGGGCAACCGCTGCCCGCAGCGCACAGCCGCCCGGCGAAGAGAGAAGAGGAGAGGAGCAGCGGTACTACAGACGTGGGAAGGAGGAGGAGGGAGGCTGAGAAGGGAGCCGCAGCAGCGCTTTGTTACTGGTGGAGGCGCTGCTGCTGCTGCCCCTCTGCTTCCCTATAGGCTGTCTTCCGAGAACAGCCTATAGGGAAGCAGAGGGGCAGCAGCAGCAGCGCCTCCACCAGTAACACAGCGCTGCTGCGGCTCCCTTCTCAGCCTCCCTCCTCCTCCTTCTCTCCAGCCCGGGAATCGTCTCTGACGCTGCACCGAGGAGCCTGAGCCAGCGGAGAGGGTAAGTATAATTCTTCTTTCTTTCTTTCTTTCTTTCTTTCTTTCTTTCTTTCTTTCTTTCTTTCTTTCTTTCTTTCTTTCTTTCCTTCTTTCTTGTGCCTGCCTGCCGCACTGTGTAAAAATGGGGGACTACCTGCCGCACTGTGTAAAAATGGGGGATTGCCTGCCGCACTGTGTAAAAATGGGGGACTGCCTGCAGCAATGTGTAAAAAGGGGGGACTGCCTGCAGCAATGTGTAAAAAGGGGGGACTGCCTGCAGCAATGTGTAAAAATGGGGGACTGCCTGCCGCAATGTGTAAAAAGGGGGGACTACCTGCAGCAATGTGTAAAAAGGGGGGACTGCCTGCAGCAATGTGTAAAAAGGGGGGACTGCCTGCCGCAATGTGTAAAAAGGGGGAATCAGCCTGCCGCAATGTGTAAAAAGGGGGAATCAGCCTGCCGCAATGTGTAAAAATGGGGGACTGCCTGCCGCTATGTGTAAAAAGGGGTAATCTGCCCGACGCAATGTGTAAAAAGGGGAATCTGCCTGCCGTAATGTGTAAAAAAGGGGGACTGCCTGACGCTATGTGTAAAACAGGGGGACTGCCTGACGCTATGTGTAAAAATGGGGAATCTGCCTGCTGCTATGTGTAAAAATGGGGAATCTGCCTGCCGTAATGTGTAAAAATGGGGACGCTGTCTGCCGTAATGTGTAACAAGGGCACGCTGTCTGCCGTAATGTGTAACAAGGGCACGCTGTCTGCCGTAATGTGTAACAAGGGCACACTGTCTGCCGTAATGTGTAACAAGGGCACGCGGTCTGCCGTAATGTGTAACAAGGGCACGCGGTCTGCCGTAATGTGTAACAAGGGCACGCTGTCTGCCGTAATGTGTAAAAATGGGGACGCTGTCTGCCGTAATGTGTAACAAGGGCACGCTGTCTGCCGTAATGTGTAACAAGGGCAAGCTGTCTGCCGTAATGTGTAACAAGGGCACGCGGTCTGCCGTAATGTGTAACAAGGGCACGCTGTCTGCCGTAATGTGTAAAAATGGGGACGCTGTCTGCCGTAATGTGTAACAAGGGCACGCTGTCTGCCATAATGTGTAACAAGGGCACGCTGTCTGCCGTAATGTGTAACAAGGGCACGCGGTCTGCCGTTATGTGTAAAAAGGGCACGCTGTCTGCTGTAATGTGTAAAAAGAGGAATCTGTTCGCTGTAAGGTGTAAAAGGGTCTCTACCTGGTGTAGTGGTGCTACTGTGCGGCGTAATTTGAATAATGGAGACTACTGTGTTGGTATTATTTTGTGGCCACACCCCTTCCCCACGAAGCCACGCCACTATGTATTTTTGCGCGCGCCTACGGCGCGCACTGCCCCTGGGGTGGACTTGGATGGGGGGGGGGGGGCCCCAAAGCATTTTGTCGCACCTGGGCCCACCGCTTGCTTGTTCCGCCACTGGTTGCAGCCATCTAACAGGTGGGTGGTAAGTCACCACTGTGGGGGGCCAGTTACATGAACAGAGTAAAAACTGGTACAATGTACACACAAGTGCCACCCAAGGTGTCCCAACTGTGGCATACCCCGCCTCCCACCATAACAGTATTCTGCTCAAGCAGGCCACAGGGTGTTCCTGATTATTCTGCTCAAGCAGGCCACAGGGTGCTCCTGCCCATATGGCTCCTCCTGGCTCAGTACTGCTCCCAGTCCGTGCAGTTGTGCAGTAGTTCGTAAAACACAGTCCTGGTCAACAATGTGCGCCATCAGCACTGATGCAGGTACCAGAGCCTCCTCCAATGACTGGAATGCCAACTCACAAGCGGGTGCAAAGTCCACTGACTTGGGAATGCCCTTTCTAGCTTTCTCTTTAAAGGGGTTCACTACAGGACTAAAGTGAATTACAACGTGTCCGTAGGGCCTTACAGGTTCTAAGGTCAGTACCAGTCTGGGTGATGTGGGCCGGGGACAGCCTCTGGTTGCCTCTGCTTTTGGCCTGCCCCTGTCTCCTCCCACATGGTGCCCCAGGCACTGCACCTCTGTCATTCCTATCTGGCAACGGTGTGAATGCCAAATTGTTTTCTCACGAATATTTAAAACGCCTGCACCTCTTATTACCATGTGCCATGAATGTGCACTATACATTGCAAAACACTGCATCCCATAAGAGAAAACAATACACCCACACATTATCTGAGTTCCAAAGCTCATTGATGTATATATTTGTTATTAAAAGGATATGGATTCAATATATTACAAAGTACAGTATACCTATAGTTACATGGTTACACTCACACGGTAAGCAGTTAAAACATATAGTTACATACAGTAATATACAGTTACAGTTACAGGCCAGTTACAGCAAATACATCACCATATCTTTCTCGTATAAAAGTCTCTCCATATCACTCTCTCTCTCTCTCTAAAATCATGCTGGCACTCCATCATCGTCTGAGACCAAACAGCAACTGAACTCCTGTGTGATCAGCAATGTGTTATCTAGTTTGGGGGAGGGGACTCTCATTCATGATGAGTCACTGGTTTGTTCGTGTGCTGATCAGGTTCAGCCTTGGGGACGTCTGAGGGGGCTGGCCTGAGCTTCCTGTCCACTATCTGTTTGGAATATCTATTGTTCTAATAAAAGTTATATTAGCTTTTATACATTTAATCATAATTATTTGTTGCAATGTCCTACAACTTAATAACAAGTATCAAATGAATCTACACATTAATCTGCTTGCTTTAATATCAAATATGACAGGTGTATCTGGTTTCGTTCAAATAATACACATACATGACATTACTTCATTATCTAATTTTAAATCATCATGATGTCTGACGCTTGATATTATTATAATTATGTACTGTATGAAATAAGTGTCGAATCCATCTCTGTGGCATGTCCGTGTAAATGCGTGTGTTACCATATATTGCTGTGCTCGCTGTGCGTATTTGCAAGTATAGCGACTCATAATGTGTGTAGTTTGTATGTTCTTTTTATGTAATATTTTTGATTTCGACAGTGCACCCTTTGGCAGCAAACAATAACTGCCATCAATTATTAAAATAAGAAAAAAAAAAACATTTCATACAATAATCGGTGACCTAGACACAAGTATGTATTAATTTTGCAAATCAGACACTTGTCTATATTTGGGGAAGACAGGGAGGAGGACGAAACATCCTCTATATGCACTCGGCGGTCACGGGACCACTGGTTGGGTGTGGGACAACATTTAACCTATAGAATATGCTGGGACAGTGCTTTGGCCTATAATGTCTGATTTGCGACGAACATTTCACACATACATGTACCTACGTCTTTGTACACTGATGTTTGGATTCGATTGAGGTTCTGCTGGGTAAATGAAGAAGACACAAACAAATCGTGACAGTGACATATAAAATTTTCATGATCTACATATTCCTATCATTTTCTGAACATTGTTTCCATTTCTGGAACGTATGCTAGGTCTGTTTAATCATTGAACAAGAGTTATAAGTAGTGTCGTTCCTAAATAACATAAACCTTCGGAGTTCAGGGAGAGCCACTCATAAACCTTACTTCCACATATATTAATGAGCTCTTTATCTGCAATGTGTGAATAGCCATTGTCTGATTGTACCTGATTACCTCTGAACTCCATAACTACTAGAACTTTGCTTTTTCTCTGACTTTAACAAACTGATCGGCTAATCCTGGGATCCTATAAGGAAATCACTCCTTCCTTCAGAACCAGTTCCAGTCCCACACTCGACTCCTCATAAAAAAACCTCTCAAAAATAGAATATCCTGAAAAAAAATGTTTGTCAGCGGGAAAGAGAGAAAAGAGAAATAGAACAAAACAACTCTTGTTCATAACAAATCAATTACAATGACTGGTCTTTCTGCAATCCTTTAGTACGCTCAGGTAGTGTTCAACAGCGCTGCATCTCAGTCTTCACGGAACAGAGTCTCTGGTGATACTCTTGCGATCTCACTCCATGTACGAGTTCCTTCCGGACTACCGACTTTCCTGCAATGGGAATCGTGAACCCAAGTCTCTCTCTCGGCTACTTTCACTGGGATAGTGCTGTCAACAAAACTTGGTATGGTCCTTCCCACCTGTCTATTAGGCAACCTGAGCGTAAGAACAAGCACACAGTCTCTTGGTTCACAATCAAGACAGTATTTGGCATACCAGCAATCTACAGTTTCAAGTTCTTTTGCCAAGTTCTCAAATGCTGGCTCATCTCAATAAGGTACTGTACTGTCACCTCATTGGTGTCTTTCTGATCATTGTGCGGATCAATCATGACATGAGGTTGTCTTCCAAAAACAACCCAAAAAAGACTCAAATACCAAAACAAAAACAAATTTCGAAGAGGGTGATTCATTGAGTGAAGATCTGGGAGTGGTTCCGAAGCTACATAATACTAGTGGCAGTATCTATGATCACAATAGTACAATTTCAAGCTTTGCTCCTACTTCTAGGGGTACCATTATCTACACACAAATTTCTGCGCAATTTTTCTTTGCGGTAAACACAGCAGCATCCGTGGCGGCAGGAAATGCCTCTACCCAGTTTGAGAAAACATCAGTGCACACCAATACATAACAATAATTCCTAAAGGGTGTTAACTGTACGAAGTCGATTTGTATTTCCTGAAAAGATCCGTCTGCAGGAGGGATATGGGATGGCTCTGTTGGTATTGCTTTACCAATATTCTTCCTCAAGCAAGCAAGACAGGTCATTGCTCTCTTACCTGCATGAGAATAGAATCCTGGCGCACACCAGTAGGCTCTCATCAGCCTGCACATACCCTCTTTGCCTAGATGAGTCAGACCGTGTGCCACCTCAGCTATACTTGGAAGGTATGCTCTGGGAGCTACTGGCTTACCGTGTCCCGAGGACTCCTGGCCATACCCCTTTGTCCTCCAGACTGCCTTTTCCTGTAGGGAACACAAATTTTTTATTTTAATTTACTATCGTGTGTTTGCAATGTAGGGTACCATGAGCATAACTCAAAAAAAAAACAACATCTCTAGAGGAGAGAAAGAAGAAGAAAATGAAAAAGAAAATGTCAGTTTTGCCATTCACCAACAGGCATATCAGTGTCTATACAAAATTTTCCTTCACCAGTATTCCCATTCTCCACCCTTTGTGCATGACAAGGCACACTGCAGTAATACTGGTGTTATCGTGCTGTTGGGATATACTGGGTTTGGGCAGAACTCTGAAGGACGTAGGCATGTGGAGTTTGAACTGTAATTGGGTCCATGTATTGTACCACCCTGTGTGAACGCAAAAGATGAAGAGGAAACTGTAGAGAAACAGAATAGAGGTTGGTGACAAATGAGTTTGTAGAGGTGAAGATTTTATAAAAATTTGACAACTGTATTGGGCACTACGGGGAAGTGATTCTCTACTTGGTCTACTCCCCTTAAAAAGAATTCTGTGTTTATCGTATCGCTATTGGGACTATCCCAGCCATCAATCCAGTGTCCTGTCCATCCTAAGTTCATAGGGAACCCGGTATCTGTGAGATAATTTCCTCTACCTGTGATGGATATGCACCTAGAACAGTAGAATGCGACATTAGTCTTCGTGGGTGTCTAACATACTTGGTACTTCCTGTGCGGGAGCACAGTATATGTATATCAAATCTAACAAAATTAAGTTAATCAGGGGCTATTTCTGCTAGGAAAAAGAAGCAAAAGTTTATAGGCCCCATCTTAACCCCAGCAAGTTTTGTCAAAGGGTAATGTTGCATTTATTCTGTTCTTCCCATTAGCCGAATCTGTGTTTCTATATGGCTTATGATTCCTTACTATATGTCCCTTGGTCCCGTCTATGTGTTTAATAATATGGCTTGTGTTTTCTGTCTAGGGGTCTATATTGACTATGTGTTCTACTACTCCTACAATCTCTGGCAAAATGCCCTTCCTTCCAACAAGTGTAACATATTATTGACCATTAGGGATCTGGGGTTTGGACTGATGGGTCTTTCCTGTATGTGCCAGTATACTTACCGTCCTCAACCTCTCCACCTGTTGTTCTCTGTGCCTAGCACTATTCTTGTGATGTTCAATAGCACACTATCTAAGATTAGCTACTGTGACCCCTTTCCAATTTTGCAAAGAAGTCTGCACCCTGACACTCAATCCCTTATTGAGCCCGTCCATTTGCACAGAGACAGCCACCTCCCATTTGCCGAATTAGTGTTTACCAGTGATCTTATCCAGATGGAGAGTTTTCTATTACTGCAAGAGACAAAAAAAAAAAAAAAGTTTAACAAGCTTCTAGGTCATGCGAAGTATTCATTCAATCCTTCTCATCCCGTATTAAGGGTCTGTACATGGTCCAACAAACATTTCCGAGCTCATATTTACTAGGGGCATTACTAGGAATGAATACTTCTTATATGGTAACTGAAAGAAATACCCGGGGGTTACCTTGTCTCTGTCCGCTTTCCTACTGGCAAATACTAATGTGCGGACAGGTTTTTTCTCCATTTCTGATGTTACTTTCTTGATTTTTATTTTTTTATTTTTTGTTTTACTATATATGTACACGAATGATACCATACTTACCTGTTCCACTGGTCTCTGCCACTTCCCCCACAGGCTACTGCTCTTCTTTTACCGGTTGGATACTCCTCTGGGTACATGAGAAATGGCTAAAAAAATTCAGATCACCTTCTCCTCCTAAATAAAACTTCAACATTCATTAGTACATATAAAGGTTACAGTCATATTTTTCATATTTTTATTATTTTCTATAGTTTGTATGCTGGCCGTAACTGCTTCCACATCTACATATGGCGGTGTACTTGCATTCTCTTTTTTTCTTCCTACTTGTTTATTGTTGCTACAAGTTCAAACAGTTCTTATATTTCCATTCTTGTCTTATATGACTTTGGTTAGACATACCACCTGCAATACCTTAGGATCAAACTCACCAACCCCTCTTGCTGCTACAGGTTTAAACAATTTGTATGTCTGACCCTTTGTTTTCGGGATTTTATCAGACATATTCTTATCCTTAAGTTCTGCAATACCTCTGGTTCAAAGCTGCCCACCCTAGGGAATGGTACCCTATCTTTGTCAGTCATACATACCCATTCAGACAAAAAGTCTTCAGCGTGTGGGCAATATTTCCCACACATAACAAACCTCGCTGACCCCTTGGGTCACGGCTCTACAACCTGAACCCTGGCTACCATACATCCACCGCTTGTGCAATTGGATCCCATCGCTGACTTTTTCCTTTTACGTAATCCCCAATGCACACCTCAAATAGACGGTGAAAGACACCTAGCGCTTTCACTCGCTCCTTCTCTGCTGAGTACCCCGACTCACTCCAATAGTGAACACCGCGTACCCAGTGAGGCCCTATTGATTTCTATTTACTGGAAGTGTTAGGAGTGACTTACCTTTTCCAGCAAATATCCGCCGCTGGAGATTTTCCTGAGAGAGACCAGCGAAAACTCTCTATACACTTATACACAAATCACGCTTGCGTATGCTCTATACAGCGCTAATGATACCGCGATTTTACGCAAAAGCTCGTAAAAGGGGTATCAAGTTACGCTATGTATCGCACCCACAAACGCGCGGTCCAGTCGCACAGCGTATAGGTACTTGTTACCTATCTGCCGTACAACCACGGGTCAATGTACAAACTGTGACCCTCAGCTCGGAGCGTAACAAAAAACCTTTTTACTTCAATACTACACAATGCACAATTCCCTATTACGCTCCTCTGCAAATCTCCTCACGATTTGTGTATTAAACCTTATACTAACGTGAGTCAGCCGCCTCACGCCACCAAGCCTCCACTTACTTGATGTACCACACTACGGGATCCCGAATTCCCTGGGTTCAATATCCACTCACTCCTACGTTTGCTCACTCAAATACACTTTGGTTTTTCTGTACAGAAAATTTAAATTCATTCAGATAGGCAGCTTTACCCCAGAGGCAATACAGTTTAAACAAAAGTTTTATACTAATCTGCATTAGAAACCAGGTAGTTTTGTGCTATTGTATTAAATGTCTACTATCCCACCTTTGAACTAAACGACACTATTGTATAATTTGTACTTAGCGCACGCACTCTTACGCACTTTGCGTAAACACGCGACCATGCGTGTCTCTTACGCTGCGTGCCAGGTCCTGTACTTTGTCCGAGACACGTGTACAAAACCCTGCGTCCGCAATAAAACAAATCACACAGCTCTATAAATGTGAACAATACTAATTACTATTGCCCACTAGACACAACTTGTTCTGTATAAACTTTTATGCAGACCTGCGTTTGTGTCTTTACACTTACTTCCTTAAAATACTGTTATTTCAAATTTACCTATATAGCAACAAATGTATCCTATTTCACACAGATCTATAATGACTGCAATAATCTATAATTGAAATGATATGATTCAGATTGGATAACTATCCTGCAGAACATACACTGATATAAATATACACATAATTATAATAATATTATATATATATATGTACCATTCACTGGTCTCCTATGAGACACCTTACCTCTTATTTCCATATCAAAGCTATTTGGTTTTTACTGCTAAAAAAAAGCAGTTACACGGGTTAATTTGCATTTCATTGGATATCCTCCCTGTAAGCAGATTCTACAAGTCTTGGAAGGAAAAAAACAAAACCAACTCTTTCTTTCCTTTTTCTATCTGTGTGCAACCCCCTCACTTGATGTAAAGTAATTACGCACAGACAAAAAGGACAGGAAAAAAAACTTATCTCACCATTTACTCTCACTAGGCCCAACTGAAACTATTTGTAATTGACTATGGCATGGGTTAAATAAATGCATTGGTAACTCAGTGCTTGATGTGACCAAGGGAACTGATTGTTCTGGGCAGAGTGAAAATCAGCTATTTAGAAAATGACCTTCCTAAAATTACCACTGCTCCTCCCCCTTCCACATCCATGAGGTTTACACAAAATGGTGGACAGGCCATGTGGTTAGTCCAAAATGGAGGACAGACCATGCGGCTTCCTTTGTCACAAATAAATCACACATTATACAAGCACCAGAAGTTATTTTAGGCCTGAGTTGGAAAAAAAACTATATCAAGTCTATGCAGCAACTTTTAAATGTACTTTTAAACCTACTTAACAGGTAAACAATCCAATCTGAATCAAACACAATATGACTTATTTGAACTTTGTTTTGCAACAATAAAAATACATTTTAGCATCTTAAATATTATGAGAAACGCATTGTCCCTTGAAATTTCATATCATTGGCTTACTGATAACACAACAATACACGTGGATGTTATTCATCAGCGCCGCAATGCGTCCATCGGAGCCGGTCGATCACAGCCGCGTTTGTAATGTACAGTGCATCATTAAGACCCTGATATCGCAGACCAGCCCCCATCTGTGAATGCCAAATTGTTTTCTCACAAATATTTAAAATGCTCGCTCTAATATATATTGTAAACGCCTGCACCTCTTATTACCATGTGCCATGAATGTGCACTATACATCACAAAACACTGCATCCCATAAGAGAAAACAATACACCCACACATTATCTGAGTTCCAAAGCTCATTGATGTATATATTTGTTATTAAAAGGATATGGATTCAATATATTACAAAGTACAGTATACCTATAGTTACATGGTTACACTCACACGGTAAGCAGTTAAAACATACAGGTACATACAGTTACAGGCCAGTTACAGCAAATACATCACCATATCTTTCTCGTATAAAAGTTTCTCCATATCACTCTCTCTCTCTGTAAAATCATGCTGGCACTACATCATCGTCTGAGACCAAACAGCAACTGAACTCCTGTGTGATCAGCAATGTGTTATATAGTTTGGGGGAGGGGACTCTCATTCATGATGAGTCACTGGTTTGTTCGTGTGCTGATCAGGTTCAGCCTTGGGGACGTCTGACGGGGCTGGCATGAGCTTCCTATCCACTACCTGTTTGGAATATCTATTGTTCTAATAAAAGTGATTTTAGCTTTTATACATTTAATCATAATTATTTGTTGCAATGTCCTACAACTTAATAGCAATAATCAAATGAATCTACACATTAATCTGCTTGCTTTAATACCAAATATGACAGGTGTATCTGGTTTCATTCAAATAATACACATACATGACATTACTTCATTATATAATTTTAAATCATCATGATGTCTGACGCTTGATATTATTATAATTATGTACTGTATGAAATAAGTGTCGAATCCATCTCTGTGGCATGTCCGTGTAAATGCGTGTGTTACCATATATTGCTGTGCTCGCTGCACGTATTTGCAAGTATAGCGACTCATAATGTGTGTAGTTTCTATGTTCTTTTTTTTTGTTTTATTTTTTAAATCATGAAATTTTATTAGGAAAGATAAACATGTAAACAACACATGGTAACACAGGAAATAGAAATGCAATAAATGTTGTCAGGGAGACCGTAGAGAGTAAATACTCAAAAATATACATATTTTCCAGAAAAAAAAAAGAAATATTATAAATCAATATTCACGAGATTCGATACGTAGAGTGTTGTAATAATAAAAATTCACGATTGACCAAGATAGAAAACATCAAAGGAGTGTGAGTCCATTGAGCATAATTATTAAGTCGTGGTGGTGGATCTAGTAAAAATAAGTAAGGGTAGCGGGTGGGAAGATGTAGGGAAGGGAGAAAAGATGGAAAAAAGAAAAAATAACCTCTGACGAGTCAGGAGCCCAGATGACAGGGAGCAGGGAAGAGAAAAGAGAAGAGAGAGAGGAGGAGAAAAGAAGAGAATTTTTTTTTTTTAAGGGGCTGGGGGAGACATCATATGAGTCCTTATTGAGTTTCAAAACTAGTTAAGACCTGGAAGGGGTGAATTTTGGTATCTGTACCAAGGAAGCCAAGTGGAGTGGAATTTTTGTACTGTATTGTGTTGAAGACTAGTGATGTATTCCATTTGTGCAATTAACCAAATCCTGTTTATTAGTGCTTGGCGGTTGGGTGCACCAGGGGCTTTCTAGTTACGCGCTATTTGGTATTTGGCCGCACAAGAAATATGGAGGATCAGTCTATTTGTGTCTCTGGGTGCTTGATCCAGATGGGCACAAAGAAGTAGGTTAATAGGCGAAAGAGGCTGCGTCAAGTCCAGCAGTTGGGCAAGGAGGGCTCGGACCAAGGCCCAGTAACAGGTGATTATTGGACAAGACCACCATGTGTGAAAGAACGTGCCTACCAAACTGCAATTTCTCCAGCAAAGGTTTGAGGTGCCAGGAAACATTCTGTGCAGGCGGTCTGGAACCAAATACCATCTTGTATAGATTTTAAATGAGTTTTCATGAATGGCCACGCTGATGGAACATCTCGAGACCGCGGCCCGGATATTTTCCCAATCCTCACCCTCGAGATGTAGCCCCAAGTCCGCTTCCCAGGCCTGCTCATGTGGTTCAAGGGCGGGGGTTTTGGGGGTCAAGATGGTTTTGTAAAGGAGTGAGATGACGCCTCTGTCAGTGGAATTATACATACAAAGCCTTTCAAAAGAGGAAGGGATTTGAAGTGGGAATGATAGGTGTAAAGAGGAAATGTAGTGACGTATTTGTAGATATTGGTAGTGCAGGGAGTTGGGCAAACCATATGTAGCTTGTAGATCAGTGAACGATCTGATGGTGTGGGTTCCTGTGAAGTGATGGATCCTAGTGACACCTGCAGAGATCCAAGGGCGGGCCATTACTGGAGACAGGCCTGGGGGAAATGCCAAATTATTCCAAATAGGGGTTAGGCGGGAGGGGCCAGTAGACAATTTCAGTCTTTTGTTCAGGAGCTCCCAATTCCTAAGTGTTAGCTCTACAGTAGGTGTAGGGTGGATAAAATGAGGGTAACTTTTGCTGTGAATCCAAGGTAGATAGGAGACTGAAGGGACGCCAATTAAGTCGCTCTCTAGATCGACCCAACGTTTAGTATGCTGCGGGGCGTACCAAGCAACCAATTGGCTCAGCTCAGTCACAGTGAAATAACGCTGAAGGATGGGGAGGCCTAGGCCTCCATTCTGAGAGTGTTTGGCCAGGGTTTCCCTTCGGAGTCGAGGTTTTGTGTGGTTCCAAATAAATTCACATAGCGAGGACTGGAGAGAGCGAAGGGTGTGTGGGGGGATTTGAATTGGGAGTGTTTGGAATAAATACAGGAGTTTGGGGAGTGCATTCATTTTTATAGCATTAATGCGTCCTATCCAAGAGAGATAGTAAGAGTCCCATTGGCGAATATCCTTGAGAATCGAGTTTATGATGGGGGTTAGTTAGCCCGGTAAAGAGAGCTGTAAGATTTGGTTATGAAAACTCCTAAGTATTTAAGTGAATGTTTACGCCATGAGAATTCGAAGTTTGCTTGCAACTGGGTCTTGAGACGTTTGGGGATGTGTAGGGAGAGGGCCTCGGATTTCGACTGGTTGATTTTATATCCCGAGGTTGCCGTAGATAGACAATTCTCGAAAGAGATTGGGAAGAGAGATAGTCGGATTCGTCAATGTGAGGAGTCAGCGAATAGGGAAACAATATAATGATTGCGGTTGATGATAATCCCGGAAATATCTGGGTTGGCCCTGATGCGGCTCGCGAGAGGTTCGATTATCAGTGCAAAAATGAGGGGAGATAGCGGGCACCCTTGTCTAGTTCTATTGGAGATCGTGAAGGGGTCTGACAGTAAACCGTTCGAGTGTACTGAAGCTGAGGGATTTTGGTATAGGGCTTGGATGGCCCGTAGGAATTTACCCTGAAAACCAAAGTGTTGCAGGGTTTGCAGCATGAAAGGCCAAGAAACCCTGTCAAAGGCCTTCTCCGCATCCAGAGCAAGCGCCAGAGATGGAATCTTGTGGAGGTTTATATACTGAATAATGTCAATCGTTCACCTGGTGTTATCAAGAGCTTGTCTGGACTGGACAAAGCCCACCTAGTCAGGATGAATTAGGGAGGGGAGAATAGGGTTAAGCCTGTTGGCAAAAATTTTGAGGTCGGCATGCAATAGCGATATGGGCTGGTAATTAGTAATTAGGTGGGGATCTTTGTTTGGTTTTGGGATTACAGTAATAGTAGCCTTGTTGGTTTGAGGGTAGAAAGGGGAGCCTTCCAATATTAGATTAAATACTGTTGCGAGGTGGGAGAGTAATGAAGATTGAAAGGTTTTGTAGTATGACATTGGAAAGCCGTCTGGGCCTGGAGCTTTAGACGGTTTCTGAAATTTGATAGCAAAAGCTATCTCTTCTTCGGTAATAGGCCTGTCCAAGCCTGAAGAAGTCTCTGGGTCTAAACAGGGTAGGTCACACGATGTTAGATAGTCAGAGGCAGGTGGGTGGTTCGGGTCGAGGGTGGGCGGTCGAACTGGGAGATTGTAGAGGCACTCATAGTAGGTTTTAAAAAGGGAGTTAATAGTGGAAGGGTTATATTGGAGTGAGCCATTGTTATCTTTGATAGACGGTATGGCGGTTTGCGCTTTCAGAGCCTTCAATCTGTTGGCCAATAGTGTGTCAGCTTTATTACCCTTTTCATAAAATCTTTGTTTTAGCCAACGGAGTGAGTACTCAGTCTTTTCGGCCAACAAAGCGTTTAAGGCCGCTCTGGCGGTGGTAAGTTGTGCCTAGAGAGAGCGAGAGGGCCGTTGTTTGTGTTGGGTTTCCAAATTGTGGACCTCGTCTGTGAGAGAAGTCAATTTTTGTTTATGTTCCCTGTTCCTGTATGAGGCGTAACTAATGATATGACCTCTTATAACTGCCTTGTGCGCCTCCCATATCAGTGGGGTACAAGAGGAGTCAGTGATGTTCAAAGTGAAGTAGTCTGCAAGAGCTAATTTGATTTTTTCCTGGAATTGGGGGATTTTCAACAATGTTTCGTTTAAACGCCAAGTAGGTCGGGATGCCGGGGTGTCGAGAAAATCAAAGGTAGCGGTGATGATGGAATGATCTGACCACGGGTTGGTGATGACGGATGAGTCGAGTATATGTTTGGAGGCCAGGGCACCGCAGAAGAAGAGGTCAATTCGGGAGTAAGATTGGTGTGGGATTGAAAAGAAAGTGTAGTCCCTGGATGTGGGGTTGAGGGCCCGCCAAACGTCGAAGAGACCGGATTCCCGTGTGTGCTTGTTTAGAGATCGGTATGAGGAGTCGCGGTGTAAGCGTGATTGGTGAGAAGATTTATCTAGTTGGGTATCCGGGACGGCGTTAAAATCTCCCCCTAGTATTAAATAGCCTTTTCTGACTTTGGACAGTGTGGAGAAGAAAGAGTTGAAAAAGGACGCTTGTCCAGAGTTAGGGGCGTAAACAGTGGCTATTGTGCATTCTAAGTGTTCCAGTTTACCCGTTAAAATAATAAACCGCCTGTCCTTGTCCATGTGTGAGGAGCCCAGAGTAAACAGAGTTTTGGAGTTTACCAGAATGGCCACCCCATTGTGTTTTGAATGGCTCGAGGAATAAAAAGACGTCGGGTAACGTTTGGTGGTGAGGGTTGGGTGTGACTGGGCTTTAAAATGAGTCTCCTGAATAAATACTAGACCCGCCCTAAGAGTTCGAAGAGATCGAAATAAGGATGAATGTTTCTGGGGAGTGTTGAGGCCCTTGACGTTCAGAGACGCCAGCAACAGGGGCATCGTGAGTTGCAGTTAAGAGATTAAGAAGAGGAGGAGAAAGAGAGAGGGGGAGAGGAAGAAAAGGGAAAGGAGGGGAGAGAAAGAAAAAAAAAGGGGGAGAGAACAAGTGAGGAGTCGCGGCCCGTCAGAGGAAAGAGGAGAGTTAAAGGTAGTTGACCAGAAGAGGGAAACAGAAAGGGGAGGGGTCCGTGCAAAGGTTCCTCATGACCAGCGAGGAGGAACAGGCACAGAAATTAGGACCAACTGGTCCAGAGTGGGGAACTATCAGGTGATAACCGTGCTCCCTCCAAGGGGATAAGGTGGAGGAGGAGTGTGTTTACAGGTAAGAGTTCAGCAACATGAACTCGTGGATTATATAAAATGAGTGAGGGACCATGTCCCTCCAGTGGTGAGGTATTTAGAAAGTGAGTTGACAATGGCCATAGGGTAAAGAACATGGGTGAGAAGTAACATGGAGTAAATGCAGTAACAAGAAGAACCAAACATTAACACTGGTGGTATAATGGAATATACGCAAAACAAAACAAGACCGACCCGTTAACAGCAACCTTTACATTAATTCCTCAAACACATTGTCAAGGAGGTCGGTGTGCTTCCTACTGAGGCGCTCCGGGTCATACGCTCAAACATTTCCAGTATGACCTGGACGCCGACTGAAAAACAATAAAAATGAAAGCAAGGTGGGGAGGATCTTGTAACAAATTTGTAAATATACGGTTGCATTGAGTATTGTGGAAGAGCTAAGCAATTGCTATAAAAAGGAAAGAGAAAAAAAAAATCGGCAAGAAAATGTATTGTTTAAAACATGAAAAACATATAGAAAGGCGAAAGATGACATAAAAAAACAAAAACAAACAAACCCCAAGTATCAGCCGAAAAGTGCAATGCTTAAGACTTGAAAAACATATAGGAAGGCGCCACAAAAAAAGAATAAAAAAAAAAAAAAAACAGCAGCCAATGCATTATATGCAGTAAACGTTAACTGGTAAAATGGGCCAGAGCAAATAGAACCGAGTCATATGTGGGCCAAAGTACTTGAGTGCAAGTGGATGCAAGAGTGGCTAGGCCGTTTGGTGGATGGAGGTTGTCGCTGGCAGTGTGTCGGAGTCCTCCAAGTGAGACAGGAAATCCTTACCCTCTCTCGGGTCTCTGACGATAAGTGTTTTTCCATTGAAGTCAATCAGTAGCTTGAAGGGGAACCCCCAGCGGTATCGAATTCCGCTCGTACGGAGTGAGGAAGTCAGATCCTTAAGCTCTCTTCTTTTGAGTAGCGTGGAGGGAGCCAAGTCCTGAAAAAACTGCAGCTTAGCATTTTCAAACAGGATGTATGGTTTGCTCCGGGTAGGATTAAGAACCAGTTCCTTGTCCTTAAAGTTGAGGAAGCGCAGAATGACATCCCTGGGGGGGTCACCATCACGTGGTTTGGGCCGGAGAGCTCTGTGGGCTCTTTCTAGTGGTAGTTCTTGGGATCCCAGGGTCGGCACGACGGTGGAGAACAGCTTGTGTAAGTATGCCTCGAGAGTCGCAGGGAGAATGGATTCCCGGATATTACGTATGCAAAGGTTATTTCTCCTTTCGCGATTCTCCAGATCCTCGTTCTTGTTGCGTAGGTCCGAGATATCCCGAATAAGATGGTCGATGTCTCTAACAGGGACGTGCGGTGAGCTAAATTGCTCAGGAGGCACTGGCTTGCACCAGAGCCAGATTTCCATGCAATATATGAGCCAAAGGATACATCTGGGCATTATACACAGGTACAGCAGTATATACTCCTGAAAATTTTGTGAGTTTTGATTAGAGAGGTGCTGAAAAGTTAGCCAGGTGAGGCACTGCCTCACCTGCCATAGACTTTTTACTCCACAGTTTTGGCTATAAAAATGATTAGAATAATGCAAAGAAGATATTTCAAACATATTCTTTGTATTTTTCATATATTTTATACAGTAAAAACTCTGGTACAAACGTTAGTATGACAGGAAAGGCTCTGCCTCACCTGCCTCACCCCACTGCACGTCACTGGTCTCTAATGGTCTCACTCTGTTCTTTGTGAAGAGTATCTTGTCGGGATTCCAATTTGGAGGTTCTGGAGGACAGAGACGTTATATCTGACTTGATGGAAGCAACCACGTTGTCCAGTTTGGACTCCAATGATTCCTTGAAGTCCATGATGAGCGATTTCAGAGCTAGAATCTCCTCTTTGGTTGATAGAGCAGGAGGTGAGGACGAGTACTCCTTGTCGGACACCGAGAGACTGGGTGAAGAGGGACCAGAGAGTGAAGACGGTTTGTCGTTTTTGTCGGCCCTGGTGAAGTGTTGAGATATGTCCGTCCCCGCCCGCTTTCTAATGGCGGCGGCGGATTTAGACATGGTAGCAGCCCGGCAAATGGGGTGAGTCGGGATAGGTCAGATAAGGTGCCGGAGCGGCACGTGTTGATATGCAAGCGAAATGGCCTGAGGATGAACCACTGGAGGGCTGGGACAGGGTATGTTCAGCGGGGCATGTGGCCCGTCTGCAGTAGTGTAGAAGGGGAATCACAAGTTACAAAGTGACTCACTTCTGGTGGTGACAATAGTCAGAGTGGCATTAGATGGAACAGGAGATACGGTCCCTTATAAAAATAAATAAAAAAAGATAAATAAATAAAATAATAATAATAAAAAAATTAAGGAGCTATCAGAATTCCTGTGACGGATACGTAAAATCCAGCCGTGCGAAATGTGGAGGAGGGGGTCCAAGATTGGGGGCCGTTGTATGGTTCCTCTTCGGCACAGTGCACTGCGACCGTACACTCAGCCTACAACAGTGAGGGGCCGTGAGGTCGCAGCAACAGTGCCACAGGGCCAGGCCACAGAGGGGCTAAGCAGGTGGTGGGGAAGAGGGCCTAGAGTCAGGGACACAGCATGGCCTCTCCTGACCTTGTTGTGTGTCAGCCCCCTTCAGCATACACCACAGCAGGGAGCTCCAGCTGCGGTGGTCTTATAGCCTGGGAAAGTGCAACTGCACTGGAGTCGCAGGGAGGATAAAATGGCAGCCGCCAGCGGGGATCCGGAAGCTGCCGTCCTTACCCGTCGGTAGCAGGAGGGGCGGGGGGGGGGGGGGGGGGCGAGGAATCCCAAGGAGTGGGGTGCTGGCAGTCCTGGGAGTGAAATTTACAGCCTGGGAAACGATTACAGGGGAGAGCTCAGCTGAGGCACATCCACCTGCTCCAGCAGTCAGGCCACTCCGCTGTATCTTTATGTTCCTGGCAGGGGCAGAGAACTGACCATGGGGGAAGGAGTGTAGTGAGAGCGGTAGGGGCAGGGAGCCACAGCAGCACCTGCAGCTATAGGGTCTCTCTCACCTACCACCAGTCAGCCGCCTCCGTCCTCCTCCCGTCAGGCGATCCCCGGCAGGTCCCGCTCTGAGCTCCGGCGCATGCAGCAGTGAAGCGCTCACGTGTTCCGGCTCCCGGCAGCGGTTGAATGAAGAACCCGCAGCGCAGGTTCAGCCAGGGAGTGATCAGCGCTCCGATGTTCGCGACGTCTTCAGGGTAGCTCGGACTTGAGGCCCCGGCGTCAGGGAGAGGTGCAGGCCACAACCCGCGGAGACGGCAAAACCGGCTCCCGGCTCCCGGCTCCGTGACCCGCAGTTACCAGCTCAGGGCTAGTAGATGCAGGTAATGGGGTTATAATGCAGCGATACTGTGGTCAGGGATGCAAAAGTGGGGCTACTTTGAGGGGATATAAGCAGGAGCTCAGTTTGTATGTTCTTTTTATGTAATAATTTTTACTTCTACAACGGTCTGCCCTAACTGTCAGACCTGCCCTCCAATCCTCCTCTGTCGACCTATGACTCAGGAAACCTACCCTGTCACCTAGGTCTGCTCTTTCCTCCTCGTCCGCTACCTGTGCCACAGTGATGGCGGCCAGACCACCAGCCTCTGGATCCTGTGTGGCATCCACTACAGGGAAGCTGCGTGTCTTCCCCGATCTACTGCGCACAGGCAGGGGACCTGCTGTATCCACAGCAACTTGCTGTGAAGGTCCCCCTATGGGCAGATGCCCAGAGACAACACAACCGCTGGAGTGCCCCAGCTGCCAACACATGGCACCAGCCTTACAGTTGGTTTGGGCGTCATCCGACATTCCAGACCAGGGTAAGCGCTGTGACAGGCACTTCAGGGTACGGTCTATCTCAGGGTTACTGTCCAAAGGGGTTTTGCTGGCAACCGACACCGGTTGCACAGGAAAGTTCCCTGGGGGGACCAGTTGGACACGTTCCCTATCTGGTCTATCCCCTCCCACTTTCCTGGCTACCCTGTACCTTAACCCTTCCCGCCAGGTCAAATTTCCTGCCCCAACCCTGTCAAGGCCGCTGCCAGAGTGGCGCCTCATGCCTTTCAGGGATGGGTCAGAGAGTTGAGCCTTCCTAAACTCCTGCCTGCGCCCCTCAATTTCTCCTAAATTGGGACACTCTACAGGGGGATCTAGGTGGGGACTACTAGGGTCAGTCTGGTAGGGGTCAGTCACGGAAAAGTCAGTGTGATTTCTCATACTCACCGCCGGAGTTGGCAAACCACTTGGGTCAGGAGCATCATTGGGCACCCCCACAGGATCAAACAAGCTGGAATTAACATCCTCTGCGTTGCTAGGGGACGTAGGCATACCAGAGGCAAAAGGCATGCGGGGTCAATGTGCCGATCTAGCCACTGTAATCTTTTCCTCTGGGCTGGTTGATGCTGTGGTTGGCTGTGCTGGCAGTTGTCTAGCAGCTGTAGTCTTTTCCTCTGGGCTGGGCTGTGCTGGAGTAGCGGATGTCAACTGTGGTTTTGGAACTTGACTCCCGGGAATGGCGCCAGCAAACGTGGTGACGATCCCACCACCCAGATCATTTCCTAGGACCACATCAGTTGGGAGACTATCCATGATGGCATCTTCTCGCGCAACTCTGACTAGCTCCCCAGTACAGGTAGACTCTTGCCATGGGAACCTCTTTCTCCGTTCCATCTGCCAGGGTGACCATAGCAGTGCGACCCTGCAATACTGCAGCAGGATCTATAAGGTGGGGGCTCACCACAGTGATTGAGGCCCCAGAGTCTCTTAGGCCTTCCCCTGCAGGGGTCCCACGTAGACCGGCTGCAGGTGCCTCCACATGTTGTGTAGGGCTGTTTGGCCATGCAGGTGACTCTCTCCACAGACTGCACCTGTTTCTCGCCACACTCCATCGGACTGACTGGAGGGGGAACAGTCTCTGTAGGCTCATCTCCACTCGTCAAACAAGCGAGCCGGGCTCCAGCACTCGGATTTGGGGCACGAGTCTGGGGTGCTTGGGATGCAGGACAGTTCATCCTCAGATGTCCAATTTTCCCACAGCCGTAGCACTTCTTCTCCAGTTGTGGCATCGATGATCTCTAATCACTTGCAGAGACACTGTGGTGCGGTTGCTGGCCAAGAGCACCCGGGTTGGAAGATGCTTGCTTTGGGGGGTGATGAGCTGCAGAGGGGTGTCCCCCTGGTGGTATGATCTTTTGGGGATGGCTGCTTGTTGGGCGCTTCTGCCCCTGTGGCCGAATTGCCACATACTTGTCAGCTAACTGGGAAGCCATCTTTAAGCTGGGTGGATCCCGGTCTAGTACCCACTCCTTCACTTCTGGGGCGCACCTGCGGTAGAACTGCTCCCTGCAGATCAGGTTGATCAGTGCGTCCCATGTAGTGGCTTCAGAATCCTTCACCCACTTCACCACGTACTGCCGCAGCTGGGTGGCGAACTGTTCATGGGTGCTGTTAGGGTTCTTGGGCAAGTCCCGGAACTTTTTCCTGTACGACTCTGGAGTGATGAAGAATCGCTGGAGGAGGGCACTTTGCGACTTTGTCGTAATCCCCACAGTCCTCCGTGGCCACTTCTCGATAGGCCTCCAAGGCCTCTCCATGCAGAGTGGGCACAAGGTGTCTCACCCACTCCGACTTGTAAATGTCCATCAATGTCCCCATCACTGTCTGCAAACTTGGCAAACTGAATGCGTCCCGATCTATGTGCAGCAGCTGACAACGGCTCCCGAGGTACCACGGCCTGTGGTGCCCGCTCCGCATGCCACATCCGAATGACAAGCATGCGTTCTTGCTCCGTTGCCCTTTCCCCCAATTCCGCTAGCCGATCTGCTAGGGTATCCATGCCGCCCCCCCCCCCCCCCTGGGACGTTGGGATCCTGGCCCTGCTAGGGATTGCTGGGAAACATGGCTGTTGATAGAAGGGGCGGGGCTTGTGGGTCTCACAGGTTCCTTGCGAAGGTCCACTGGTGGGCCGTCCTCTCTGATGCTGACGCCGTCAGTGCTTTCCACCTCCACCCGTGGGGCCCCTTTCAGTGCGAGGTCGGGTGTCAGTTTTTTTTATTTTGACAAGTACCTGGATTACAAATGGATTACAAGAGGAGCCTTCTACACTGGATTTTGTGAGTATAATTTTTTCCACAGGTACACCATGGATTCTACATGGAGAAGAGGACCGACCCTCGTGTGAACATAAGGTAAGTATCTGTATATGGATGTGTGGATGTATGTATTAAAGTTATACTTTCAAGGTGTGTGTCTTATGTTTTTATTGGGGTATTTTTTTAGTAGTAGTACTACAGGTACCAGCGGGCCCGGTTATACTCACAAAATCCAGTGTAGATGGCTCCTCTTCTTTCCGATTTGTAATCCAGGTACTTTGCAAAATAACAAAACGGACACCCGACCTCGCACTGAAAGGGGCCCCATGTTTTCACATGGGACCCCATTCCCCGAATGCCAGGAACCCCCTCTGACTTATGTCTAAGACGGTTCCATCAGCCAATCAGGGAGCGCCACATTGTGGCACCCTCCTGATTGGCTGTGTGCTCCTGTACTGTATGACAGGCAGCACACGGCAGTGTTACAATGTAGCGCCTATGCGCTCCATTGTAACCAATGGTGGGAACTTTGTGGTCAGCGGTTGACCGAAAGTAACCTCACCGCTGACCACAAAGTTCCCACTATTGGTTACAATGGAGCGCATAGGCGCTACATTTTAACACTGCCGTGTGCTGCCTGTCATACAGTACAGGAGCACACAGCCAATCAGGAGGGTGCCACAACGTGGCGCTCCCTGATTGGCTGATGGAACCGTCTTAGACATAAGTCAGAGGGGGTTCCTGGCATTCGGGGAAAGGGGTCCCATGTGAAAACATGGGGCCCCTTTCAGTGCGAGGTCGGGTGTCCGTTTTGTTATTTTGCAAAGTACCTGGATTACAAATCGGAAAGAAGAGGAGCCATCTACACTGGATTTTGTGAGTATAATTTTTTCAACAGGTACACCATGGATTCTACATGGAGAAGAGGACCGACCCTCGTGTGAACATAGGTAAGTATGTGTATATGGAGGTGTGGATGTATGCATTAAAGTTTTACTTTCAAGGTGTGTGTCTTATGTTTTTATTGGGGTATTTTTTTAGTAGTAGTACTACAGGTACCAGCGGGCCCGGTTTTCCTCCGCATGCTGGTACTTGTGGTTCTCCAAGTACCAGCTTGCGGGGGAGGCTTGCTGGGACTTGTAGTACTGCTACTAAAAACAATATTCATTTTTTGTCAAAAAGGCTATCAGCCTCTCATCCGCAGCATACCATCTGTGCAACTCAGCCGCATAACATCTACTGGCTTAGAGACTGTCTCCTGCTTTAGCCTTAGTGTGGCTATATGGACTTGTGCTTTACAGAGACTGTGAGTTATTCATATATTCTGGAGTTCTGCTTTCCTAATCATTATCAGTTTACCCTGTGTTACTCAGAGACTGTGTATTTCCAAATACTACTGGAGTTCTGTTATTTCACCTGCATTCATTATCAAGTTATTTACGTTCTGCTGCAAGAGACTTTTATGTTATTTGGATTCAGTTACTTGTCATAGTTTTCCACATTACCGGTTTCCATTGTATTCAGTATTATACCATCTGCTTTGCATTAATAAATATCAGCGCTTATGCGCAGGACTTATATAGTGCCTCCCCGCTTTATACATCGCACCAACACTGACCCACTAGCGCCCCCGCCGGGGACAGACAAAACCAGAGACCTGACAGTTTGTCCGAGGCCCATGACCCGGATGGTGGTCAGAGTGTGGGGTCAGGGACACTCCAAGGCTTAGTGTCACGATTAGATGGTCAAGAGGCTGCGCAGCAGCAGATTATACAATACCTGCAGGAAATGTCTTCTCGTTTAGATACTCTGCAACAGTCATTTCCAACTTCAGTTCCTCCAGTGTCCTCATCAGTTTCTGTTCTTGTTCCTAGTTCCATAGTTTCTAGCTCTCCAGTTGCTTCTATTCCAATGTCTCGCATCCATCTTCCTACACCAAGTAAATTTGATGGTAATCCTAAAATGTGTTGTGGATTTTTGAATCAATGCGAAGTCCACTTTGAATTGCAACCACAGAACTTTCCAACACCTAGAGCAAAGGTTGCATATATTGTCTCTCTGTTAGCTGGTTCTGCTCTGAATTGGGTCTCTCCGCTGTGGGAGCGAGCAGATGCACTACTGAATAATTATACAGAGTTTGTTGCCGCATTTCGACGCATCTTTGACGAGCCTGGGCGTACGACTTCTGCTTCTTCAGACCTCCTTCAGATCCGCCAGGGAACACGTACTGTGGGTCAGTACGTCATCCAGTTCCAGACATTGGCATCAGAGGTGAAGTGGAACAACCAGACATTGGTTGCCGCCTTCTGGCATGGTCTGTCTGACCGCATAAAGGATGAATTGACTACTCGAGATCTACCAGAGCAACTGGAGGCCCTAATCTCTCTATGTGTCAAGTTAGATCTACGTTTACGCGAGCGAGCCGGTGAACGTTCCCGAGGTGATCTTCGCAAGCACCGAGTAATGCCTCCTGTACAGTCTCCACCTATCATTGCTGACGAACCTATGCAGGTAAACAAATTTCGTTTAACACCTGAGGAGCGGTCCAGAAGATTAAAGGGAAGACTGTGTCTCTACTGTGCTGCGGATGGTCATCTGATTGGTTCCTGCCTTGCTCGGTCGGGAAACGCCAGGTCCTAACTTGCAAAGGAGGAGTCAAGTTAGGGACCTTGAATAAAGCTCCTTCATCTCAAGATTTAATATTGCCTGTCACTTTGGAAATGCCAGATGGACTCCAGTCCTTGTCCGCTTTAGTGGATTGTGGTGCTGCTGGGAATTTTATCACACAAGCTGCAGTGGATAGACTTTCTCTCCCAGTGTCAAAGCTGTCTCATCCGGTTTATCTTACTGCCGTAGACGGAAGCCGTATTGCTGAAGGATCCATCACTCAGCAGACCAAGTCGGTAGTTCTGGGAGTGGGCTTCCTGCATTCTGAGCTCATCAAATTCCTGGTCATACCAAAAGCTACCTATGAGATTGTACTGGGTATGCCTTGGCTTCAATTGCACAATCCGCAATTTGACTGGTCTACCTTACAGTTGACGGCGTGGAGTTCCTCCTGTCTCCATTCATGCTTAGCTCAAGTATGTCCAATAAAATCCACAAGTGTAAAGCCTCAGTATGGCCTTCCAGAGGCCTATCAGGAATTCACTGACGTCTTCAGTGAGAAAGCTGCTGATGTCTTACCGCCTCATCGAGAATGGGACGGTCCCATTGATTTGGTCCCAGGGAGCAAGCCACCTAGAGGGCGAACATATCCTCTTTCAGTTCCAG
Organism: Pseudophryne corroboree; assembly: GCF_028390025.1. Classification (NCBI taxonomy): domain Eukaryota; kingdom Metazoa; phylum Chordata; class Amphibia; order Anura; family Myobatrachidae; genus Pseudophryne; species Pseudophryne corroboree. The sequence goes on along the minus strand of NC_086444.1, from coordinate 124,121,035 downwards.
AGACTCAAGCAATGAGCGAATATATTAAGGAGAATTTACAAAAAGGGTTTATCTGTCCATCTTCTTCTCCGGCCGGTGCGGGATTCTTCTTTGTTAAGAAAAAGGATGGAGGACTACGCCCCTGTATTGATTATCGGGGTTTAAATGACATCACGATTAAAAACGGATGCCCGTTACCTCTCATCACAGAGCTGTTTGACAGAGTCAGAGGTGCCTCCATCTTCACAAAACTGGATCTTCGCGGGGCTTACAATTTAATCAGGATTCGAAGTGGTGATGAGTGGAAAAACCGCCTTCAATACTCGTGACGGCCATTAGGAATATCTAGTGATGCCCTTCGGCTTGAGTAATGCCCCGGCTGTGTTCCAAAACTTCGTCAACTAAGTATTTAGAGATCTCCTGTATAAGTGTGTGGTTGTTTACCTCGATGACATCCTGATATTTTCCCGTGATTTAGTTACTCATCGCCAACAGGTAAAAGAGGTTCTTCGATGTCTTCGGCAGAATCATCTGTATGGCAAACTATCTAAATGTACGTTTGAAGCTTCTTCAATATCTTTCCTGGGATACATTATTTCCGGAACTGACCTTCAAATGGACCCAGCTAAACTAGAAGCCATAGAGAACTGGTCTCTTCCAACAACACTCAAGTCAGTTCAATGTTTTATTGGCTTCGCTAACTACTACAGGAAGTTTATTAAGGGCTTTTCCACATTAATAGCCCCAATCACCTGCCTAACCCAAAAAGGGGGAAATCCTTCCCAATGGTCTGATGAAGCATTGTCTGCTTTTCATAAAATAAAACAGGCTTTTATTTCAGCTCCCGTGTTACAACAGCCAGATGTCAACAAGGCCTTCATCTTGGAAGTAGACGCCTCAACGGTTGGCGTGGGCGCAGTCCTGTCACAGGTTGGCGTTGATGGTAAGACTCACCCTTGCGGGTTTTTCTCTCGTAGATTCTTGCCCGCAGAAATGAACTATACCATCGGTGACCAGGAGCTGTTGGCAATCAAATTGGCCCTTGAAGAATGGAGATATCTGCTGGAGGGTGCGAGATTCCCTATCGCTATCTACACGGATCACAAGAACCTTCTTTATTTGAAGGCAGCGCAGTGTCTGAATCCCCGACAAGCAAGGTGGGCCCTATTCTTTTCTCGTTTTGATTTAAGTTGATGTTTAGACCTGGCTCACAAAATGTTAAGGCAGATGCATTATCTCGCTCTATTGAGCTCAACTGAGGAATCATCAGAAGAAGCTGCTCGACCCATATTAAATCCTGTGGTGTTCGCAGCTACAGGGGTGTCCCAAGTTCCACCTCCAGGCAAGATGTTTGTCTTTCCTGAGCTTCGTCCAAATCTCCTGTCCTGGGCTCATACATCTAAATTTACTGGTCACCCTGGAGTCTTAAAAACTTTCAAGTTTCTGTCCCAAACTTATTGGTGGCCTCATATGAAAGTAGATGTTCAAGAATTCATAGCTTCATGTCTCAAATGTGCTCAGCACAAAGTTCCTCGTCAGACTCCTGCAGGCCAATTTCTACCAAATTCCATTCCCAAGCGCCCCTGGTCTCATTTATCAATGGACTTCATTTCCGATCTTCCTCCCTCTAATGGATATGATACCATCTGGGTAGTGGTTGATAGGTTTTCAAAAATGGCACATTTCATCCCACTCATGGGATTACCCTCTGCTCCAAAGCTGGCACAGTTATTTCTTCGTGAAATCTTTAGGTTACATGGACTTCCAACAGAAATAATATCCGACCGTGGTGTACAGTTTGTGGAAAAGTTTTGGAGGGCTCTGTGTTCTGCGCTACAGGTCAAACTTAAGTTCTCTACGGCCTATCACCCTCAAACAAATGGGCAGACGGGGAAATCAAGAGCTTGAGACCTATCTAAGACTGTATATTTCCTCTTCACAGGATAACTGGGTAGATTTATTGCCTTGGGCAGAATTTGCTCATATTTACCGATATCATACTTCCACAGATACAACTCCTTTTTTCGCAGTTTATGGTCAACATCCTAGAGTACCAGATTTCCAAGATTTACCCATCATAGACGTGCCCGCAGCTGCTTCTGCTCTTCAGCGGTTCTCTCAAATTTGGAAGAAGATTCATCTGTCTCTTAAAAAGGTTTCTCAGCGGTATAAAATGTTTGCTGATCGAAAGAGACGAGCAGTTCCCAGTTTAAAGCCAGGCGACAAAGTCTGGTTATCTACTCGGAATCTCCGTCTCAGAGTTCCTTCGATGAAATTTGCCCCACGGTTTATTGGACCATTCCCAGTAGAAAGTGTTATTAATCCGGTGGCTTATAAATTAAAACTGCCTTCCTATTTGAAAATTCCCAACTCATGTCATATTTCTCTCCTCAGACCACTAATTCTCAATCGTTTCCAGAGAGCGCTTCCAGTAGGCCCAAAGGTACAAACTCATCGGGGTGTGGAATACGAGGTGGAAAAGATCTTGGACTCTCGTCATCGCTACGGTCATTTGCAATACCTAATTGACTGGTCTGGATATGGTCCTGAAGAAAGGAGTTGGGTCAACGCTACGGATGTGCACGCTCCACGGTTGGTACAAGCCTTCCACAGACTCTTCCCTGCCAAGCCTCGTGGGTGTTCGGAGTCCACCCATAAAGGAGGGGGTACTGTCAGGAATCGGCGGTCAGCTGCGTCTCACTTACCAGCACGCTGGTGTGCAGGCCTCCGGAGGTCATGGCCCCAGTCGCGGCTGTATGGATGCGCTGACCGCGAGCGTCATTTCCCGTGTCGCTGAGTGCCCCTGAGTCTGGTCCTGCGTTTGTGTTCTGCTGTGTGCCGGCATCCGGTCCGTGTGGATGCTGCTGTGATTCCTGCTTTCAATCCAGCCCTGAGTTTCCAGCCAGAACACTGCGACCAATCACTGCAGAGCAAGGGGTATAAGTTCCTGTCCGGGGCTCGCTCTCATCGCCTCGGACAACGAGTCACATACCCTGTGTCTAGTTCTCCGTTCCTGCGTTCCTGTTTCCAGCGATCCTTTGTGGATACCTCACTTGTTCCAGATTCCGTTTCTACAGCTCTCCTGTTACTCCGGACTTCAGCTACACCCAGCTTCAAAACCCATCAGCAGTAAGAGACTCTCCTCAGGTGTTCTTTCTTATTACTTACCTGTGCACTAATTGTCAGCATACCATCTGTGCAACTCAGCCGCATAATATCTACTGGCTTAGAGACTGTCTCCTGCTTTAGCCTAAGTGTAGCTATATGGACTTGTGCTTTAACAGAGACTGTGAGTTACTCATATATTCCGGAGTTCTGCTTTCATAACCATTATCCGTTTATCCTGTGTTATTCAGAGACTGTGTATTTCCAAATACTAACGGAGTTCTTTTATCTCACCTGCATTTCATTATCAAGTTATTTACGTTCTGCTGCAAGAGACTTTTATGTTATTTGGATTCAGTTATCTGTCATAGTTTCTACATTACCGGTTTCCATCATGTTCAGTATTGTACCATCTGCTTTACATTAATAAATATCAGCGCTTATGCGCAGGACTTTTAAATTGCCTCCCCGCTTTATACATCGCACCAACACTGACCCACTAGTGCCCCCGCCGGGGACAGACAAATCCAGAGACCTGACATGTATGTACCAACACGCTGCCTTACCACACCTGTGTGGTGTTGACGAATCCCCACTAGTCGCTTGACTAGGCCTCTACAGGTAGCTGGCGGAAGGCTGAACTTGGAGATGCTGGTTCACCCTGGACAGCTGGTGAACGGGGCTAGGTTTTGCATAGCTCTGTAGGTCACAAGATGATGCGGTCGTCTTTAGGCAGAAGATCTTTATTGCCCAAATACAGCCTTCAAAAAGGCTCAGCAATACAGCAAGATGTTGCAGCAGAATGAAACTGGTATAATACCCTCTGGATGCTCGCAGGCCTCCTTTTTATGTCAATTTTCCACACAGTACAACAGGGGGTCATGTCCCCCCTGAGTCCTTTCTATCCAATCAGGATATTTCACAAAATACAAATAAATTACATTTCAAAAGGAGATAAGTGCATGAAGCAATATCCTCTTTCCTGTCACACAGACAACGTTTGGTATCAGTTTAACATTCACTATAGATAAATTTATCACATAGCTTCAAATACGGTTTGTATTTTATTTCCCAAACAAATATTATTCCTTCCTTCTACCATTCAGGATTCGTATATCAATGAAACCAGCTACATGACTAAATACAGGTTCCCAACCCAATCTGACACAGCCATTACCTGCCGTGCACTGTCCAACATCAAAAGGGTTTTGTCATTCACACCTCTCTGCTAGCAGAGGCGATTAGCATGCCGCTTCCTATTCCCAGAAGATAGGAGATGCTTATTCAGACAGATATAGTAAGTGCATTTTTCCCTTTAAAATACAGGTGACCACATCTTAAATATACAGACATTTAAACATGAAATCCTACAATTGTGCACAGAGCACTACATATGACCTGTTAAAACACATCATTAAACATATTTTTAAACAGTCCGCGCCCAGCGCCGTAAGTACGTTTAACAGTGACGCCAAGCGCCTATTGTCCAAATGGTGCCTGGCAGCTGAGGATTAACCCCTTCAGTGCCACGGCCGCCATTAACCATGTGGCGGAGGGCTCTCTCCAGCCACAGGTCTGTGTTAAGATCACTCAGCACACATCTCTCCCGTCAGTACCCCCCTTAACTCTCTCTGCACATGTTATATCTGTCTCCCCTGCAGTGCACATGGTTTTGCCCAACTGCTAACAAATTTTCTGCTGCAATCAGATCTGAATTAGACCCTAATTACTGTAGATAAAACAGATTGGTAAGATTTCTTCAGGCATTATGCAGCCATACAGACTTTTGTAAGACATACTAGGGGCGAGGCTATTTAACAATATTAGTGGTAGCTTGCATTAACATTATTTATCCATACCTCCCAACATTGCTGCACTTTGAGTCACGACTTCTGTGTGACGTAGCTGCCCCATGCCCGAAAAAGGGTTTGTGGCCTCAGAGAAAGGGGGCATGGTTTTGCAGGGGTGCCGCGTGGTTTTGCAGGGGTGCCACACCTCCCGAGTTCGTCATTGAGGGGGCATGTGAGCTTCTTGCATGCCCCTAGTCCATCTGAGCAGCAACTGACAGGAGCCGCCCAACTGCCCCACCCCCCACACTTCGGGACACTGCAGCACGCGGGTGGGGCAGTGGGACAGTCCCAAAAAAACGGGACTGTCCCAAGAAAATCAGGACAGTTGGGAGGTATGCTTATCAGCTCATGTTGCAGAGATTTGGGTGGGATGTGATCATCGGGGGTGTGGTTTGTTGGGTAAACAGTAACTAGGTCGACAGTCATTAGGTTGACCACTATTGGTCGACAGTGACTAGGTTGACACCTGAAATAGGTTGACACTGTCATTAGGTCGACATGGAAAAAAGGTCGACATGAGTTTTTTGGGGGGGGATGACGTTTTGTTCGTAAAATGGCCGGTAACCCTAATTAGTGCACCATGTCCCCTCACATGGCTTGCTTCACTCGCCATACTATGGACACAGGTCAGGTTACTATTCCCAATCGTAGTCCACGTGGATCGTAAAGTATGAAAAAGTCCCAAAAAATTAAAAAAGTGAAAAACTCATATCGACCTTTTCATGTGTCGACCTTTGCCATGCCGACTGGATGACCATGTCGACCGAATACATGTCGACCAAATAGTGGTCAACATAATGAGTGTCGATCTAAGTGATGTCAACTTAAAGACCGGAAACAGTTCATCAGGATACTTGTTGGGACACATGCTGCAATATATGTTGACATGACCTATTGGTGTAGAACCTGGGTGGTTACAATAGGTATCAGTGGAATGTAAAATGGAGCTTAGTCCAGACAGTGCGTCCTTAACCAGGCTTGCAGGTTTATTGGTAACAGCAGTACACACACAGTGGTAACAGTGGTACACAGCAGTGGCTACAATAGCAGTAATGAAGGTAATAACAGGGGTACAGATGGAGCCACGCTAATCGTAGTTAACGGGGAGCGCGTGAATCGTAGACACGCACGCGACCCATTCAAAGTGAATGGGAGCATCTGTGTTTGCTTGTCCGTAGGCCGAGGCGCAGGCGCGCCTAGGCAAGCCGCTCGCCCCCACCTGCGATGTTGAGCGTGGATCCATCTGTATATTGTCTAACCTCTGAGGAGCTAAGTGCTATACAGCCTAACATCACAGTGATACTCAACCCAATGATGCTCGCCGGGACACGTGTGCGCAGTGAGGTCATTCTGATGTAGTCTCTGCTCTGAGAGGACAGCACAGGAGCTCACGCCTCGCCAGTCGCCCCCCCCCCTCCCCCCCCCCACACACACACACACACTCACTCAGGGCTGTCCCCGGTCATATAAAGCATAATACACTTCACTTAAGCACCTTAGTAAAGTAACCTGTAACCAACGACATTGCGGTATGCAGCAAATAAAGCAAGAAACATATCAGCATATCAAATATATTCCAGGCCATATTTTCTCAGGAAAACACTAGTCATACTGATTCTTACCTACTCGCCTGAATAGGCCGGGTGGCTCCCAAAAATTGTGTGGCGCTCCCAGCCCCCTTGGAACGGTGAGCAAGTCTCCCGGAGCTGGCCTCACCCCCGCTCTATGGGGATAATTCCAAGTTGATCGCAGCAGGATTTTTGTTAGCAATTGGGCAAAACCATGTGCACTGCAGGGGAGGTAGATATAACATGTGCAGAGAGAGTTAGATTTGGGTGTGGTGTGTTCAATCTGCAATCTAATTTGCAGTGTAAAAATAAAGCAACCAGTATTTACCCTGCACAGAAATAAAATAACCCACCCAAATCTAACTCTCTCTGCACATGTTATATCTGCCTCCCCTGCAGTGCACATGGTTTTGCCCAATTGCTATCAAAAATCCTGCTGCGATCAACTTGGAATTACCCCCTATGTGCAGTAGCATTGCCAGTCATCGAAGCATGAAGTAGAGTACACATTAGCAACCTCTGTGACATATTGCAGGGTCAGGCACTTATCTGAGCCCTGTCCTGGATGTGGTTGTTATAAAATATTCTGACAATACATCATTTATCGCTGCGATAAGAGGTGATAAGAAATTATATTTATCAGGTCTGAAACCCAATAATGAATAAGTATGTCCCTATGACTAGTATATACAATCATCAATACAACAAGCTATACTAATGTATGCTATTATAACAGACATGGAACTTTAATAACTACAGACACAAAACTTCAGTTGCCAGTAAGATTAGAAGTTATTAGAACTAATAAGCAGAAAAGAAGAGGTTATATACGTACATTGTATACTGTATATGAGGCAGATTGTCCCCTTCACTCACCAGTGTACAATAGATGTCCACAGTCACACCGACCATGAGCTCCTCTGCTGTCTCCAGTCCCAGCACATGTAATGTAGTCACAGCCTCATAGGTCTCAATGGAGTCCCAGCAGGCAGGGCCATCTTAAAGTATAAGCAAGCTGCCCAGGGCCCCACAATTCTAGGGACTCTCGAGCAGGGGTGGGTGGTGATCACACGGGTGGTCTTCAGTATGCCGGCTGTCGGGATCCCGGCGCACAGTATACCGGCGCCGGAATCCCGACAGCCGGCATACCGACACTTATTCTCCCTCGTGGGGGTCCATGACCCCCCTGGAGGGAGAATAATATAGCGTGGCGCGCGTAGCACGCCACCGTGCCCGCAAGGGGCTCATTTGCGCTCGCCACACTGTCGGTAAGCCGGCGATCGGGCTCCCGGCGCCGGTATGCTGGTCGCCAGGAGTCCGACCGCCGGCATACCATACCACACCCGATCACACAATCAGAGTGGCAAGGCAGCACTCTCTACCTGCCTTCCAGCCTGCAGCCAGACAGTGAATGGCTGTTAGCAGAGCCAGCGCTACCCGCTCAGCACAGATGGCAAGGCAGGGAGGCGCTGGGCTGTAACGGCGCTCTCCCTTCTCTGATACTGTCCAGTACTGTGCTAATGTGCCCTGTTGCTGCGCCTGTCACACTGTATGACAGGCAGCGGCACCGGCAGCATGAAGAGCGGCTACCCCCCTCTCTGCCTCTTATTGACTGTGCCCCCCACTGCCCTGCATTTTGCTGCCTGCTGCCACAGCCTGTGCTTGTCACAGTTTATGACAAGCAGTGGCACTGGTAGCATGAAGAGTAGCTCCCGCAGCCCGTCACTCCCATGTCTGGCTCTCTGCCTCCTTACTGCCTATTGCTGCTGGTTGCTGCAGCCTGCGTCTGTCAAATTGTATTGTGAGGTAAGCTTTAATGCTGTCTCCCACTGCCTGCCACTCACTGCCTCTCCGCAGCTACACCCTCTGCCTGTCATCTCCCGTTGCCTCTCCCCCTCCATCACCCTCTCACTGTCACCTTTCTCCTGTTACCCTTTTTCTGTCACACACTGACTATCACCCTCTATCCATCACCTCTCTCCTGCTACCCTCTCCCTGTCACCCACTGACTCTCACCAACTCCCTGTCATCTCTCTTTCCTGTCACTCAGACTCTCACCCATTCCCCATCACCTCTCTCTCCTGTCACCCACTGACTCACCATCTCCCCATCACCTCTCTTTCCTGTCACCCTCTCCCTGTCACCCACTGACTCTCACCTCTCCCCATCACCTCTCTCCTGTTGCCATGACTGTAGTTTTGTAAACCCGGCGTATATGTGAAGTCTGTGCAGGTAACTGGAGGACTATGTGTATATGTGGCTGGTCTGTGGGAATCAGTGAGATGAAGAAGTAAGGAGCAATCCCTGACTGGGAGTCGAACCCGGGTATCGGGAGAGGGAGCCGTATCCTGACCACTGGATCACCAGGGACTTGTGGGGGAATGTCATAGGGTGTGAGAATCAGAAAGTGAGAGATTTTGGGAGATTTCTCCTGTTTTTTTTTTTTAAGTGGCAATCATTTACATGGCAAAATCAATTTGGTTTTGCCAGTTAAATGATTGCCACTTTAAAAAAACAGGAGAAATCTCCAAAAATCTCTTGCTTTCTGATTCTCGCACCCTATTACATTCCCCCCTTGGTGTTGATAGCAGGATGGTGAATGTATTGGTGAGATCGAACTGGATCAATAATAAACGGGGTTCAGGTGGATACATCGGAGCACTATTGACCGGATTGGTTACCGGATATGACTGGATCGGGCTGGTTATCGGATATGACTGAACTGGGCTGGTTACCGGATATAACTGGTGTCGCTCTGTGATTCGGGCTGAGTACTGGTATAACTTGGTACGCATTGTGAACCGGGCTGGGTACCAGTATAACTGGTAGCATACAGTGAACCGGGCTGGGTACCGGTATAACTGGTTAGTGCACTGTGAATTGGGCTGGGTACCAGTATAACTGCTAGCGCACTGTGAACCAGGCTGGGTACTGGTGTAACTAGTAATGCAACTGTAATCTGGGTTGGTACCAGATATAACTGGTAACGCAACTGTAATCCAGGCTGGTACCGGATATAACTGGTAATGCAACTGTAATCCGGGCTGGTACCGGATATAACTGATAATGCAACTGTAATCCGGGCTGGTACCGGATATAACTGGTAATGCAACTGTAATCCGGACTGGGTAGCAAAAGAGCAGAGGTTTACAGGAACTAAGGCAATTAGTGTTACCGCTTAGGAAGCTCAGCTACTAATCTTACACTGAGCTGTGTGACTCAAGGAACTGACAGCTTCTGAAACTTACTTATACCTCTTGGTCCATGGTGATTGGTGGATAGAGTCAGGTGATTCAGGGAGTCTCAGGCTGGCAAAGGATTGGGTAGCTCATGGTCAGGTGATCAGACCCTGTCATGTCAGTACTCCAGGTTAGGCTTGATGTGGAGTGAGGCCTAGCAGGCCGTAACAACACTGAAGCCTAAACTCCTAAAAATGAGCAGAGGATGCTGGCTTTTAGGCCCAAACACCAGAGAGCTGAACACAGTGGAGAATCAAATTCTGCACACACCTGATTACTGATTACTCAGGTGGCTTAACCGAGTGTAAGCAACACAGATTTGCAGCCTTCATGCTGAGTTGAAACAGATGCAGGTTACAGGATATGCTGTGAGAGATACAGAATATGAGAAATACAGGGGTACATTTACTAAGCAGTGATAAAAATGGAGAAGTGAGCCAGTGGAGAAATATCACCATCAACCAATCAGCAGCTCTGTATCATTTTATAGTATGCAAATTATAGATGTTACTTCAGTGCTGATTGGTTGCCATGGGCACTTCTCCACTGGCTCACTTCTCTGCTCTTATCATTGCTTAGTAAATGTCCCCCATAGTCAGGATTATGACACCTGTCACGCACTGACTCTCACCACCTCCCCATCACCTCTCTCTCTCCCTGTCACCCACTAACTCTCACTACCTCCCCGTCACCTTTCTCTCCTATCACCCTCTCCCTGTCTCCTCTCTCCTGTCACCCTCTCCCTGTTATTCAGACTCTCCCTTCTCATCTTAAAGACTAATCGTAGCAACAGAGACTCATTTGCAGCAATTAGCATGCCCAAAGGTGTACGTGTGCATGCGTCTTGCTTGCTGAGACTAGTCGCAATCGCAATGCTGCCACTCACGGGTTGTATAAGTGTGGCCACATCTGCATTTGTAGGGGAGCGCAAAATTTATAGTTGCAAAAGGGAGCCAAACACCCTAGCACTGGCCCTGGATGACAGCGTGCTGATTGGTGGATGACTGGAGCTATCCACCAGAGTGCTGACAGCCATTCACTGTATGTGGAGAGACGGCACGGAACCACAGGAAGGGAATGTTATGATTTTTTCAAATTGGTTCCTATTATCAGGTGGTTAGGGACCACAGTGCATCACTTAGCCAGGGCCTACAATGCTGTAAAGACGGCATTGCCAGCAGCTGCTGCCATGGCAACAGATACCAAGCCAGACAGAAAGCCGAGCATCACTGGAGAAATCATGGGCTGATTGGGTACATCAGCAGTCTGATCTGACAGCTACTTGGATGAAATGCCTTTACATTATGATGTCACATTATTCATTGTAGCAGTGTCTCCAACCTTATACAATGACTAAGCAAATGATAATCACATGAGCAGGACTTCTGTCTGTCAGACATAAATCCTTCCATGTTTATACACCTTACATGATGACATGGTGCTGGCAGCTTCTATTTCAAGTGTAAAACATAGCTTCATATAACGCATACAAATACACGAGGAGGATTATGAGGTGTCATCAGAGCCGGCCCTAACCAATATGATTCCCTAGGCAAGATTTTGGCTGGTGCCCCCTAGCAATGCCGCTAGTTCTGCCTCTGACCCTGTACCCCTTTCCCAGCACCATCACCCCTCACCCTTAGCAGTTCTCATTTTAGTGCTCCTACCCTCTATATTTTAAATAGGAACAGTGCGCACATTAAGCGCATAGCTCAAAAAGGGGCATTTCTTGTACCCCCAATTCAAATTACACTACACAGTAGTGCAACTTTACTCACATTTTATCATGTGATAGTGTCCCTTATTCACATTACATCACACAGTAGTACCACTTTGCCTTATTTACATTACTCCCCACAGTAGTGTCCCTTATTCACGTTACATTACATTGAATTGCTCCTTATTCACATTACACCACACCATGTTGCTCTTTATTCTCATTAGACCACACAGTAGTGCCCTTTCTATACGATATGCCACACTGTAGAGCACCTTATACACATAATGCCACACATTAGTAATGCCTTTATAGACATAATACCACACAGTAATGCCCTATGCCCTTTACAAATATGACACACATCATTAATATCCTTATAAACATAATGCACCTTACACATTATGCCAACCTTTATTAATGCCCTTATACACAGACTATCCCTTATACATATGCCGAACACTACTGCACAACCAACCCACCCGAACACAGCACTCACATGGATGCTAACACTGTGACCTCTGCCTCTGCTTGGATACAGATGTGTCCTCATACATCTTGCCCTAATACGCCATGAAGCAGGAAATGCCTGGTGTGAGTCAGCTGGCAGCTCTGCTAATGGCGAGCGCCTGTTTTGACGGAAATGCATCTTATTTGCATTACTATGGGGGTCATTCCGAGTTGTTCGCTAGCTGCTTTCGGTCGCAGCGCGGCGATTAGGTGACAAAGCTGCATTTCTGCGCATGCGTATGGGGCGCAGTGCGCACGCGCGACGTACTTTCACACAAAACTATGCAGTTTCACATAAGGTCTAGTGACGCTTTTCAATCACACTGCTGGCCGCAGAGTGATTGGCAGGAAGTGGGTGTTTCTGGGTGGTAACTGCCCGTTTTCGGGGAGTGTGTGTAAAAATGCTGGCGTGCCCAATAAAAACGCAGGAGTGGCTGGGGAAACGGGGGAGTGGCTGGCCAAACGCAGGGCGTGTTTGTGACGTCAAAACAGGAACTAAACAGACTGAAGTGATCGCAATCTAGGAGTAAGTCTCGAGCTACTCTGAAACTGCACAATCTTTTTTTGTAGCAATTCTACGAACCTTTCATTCGCACTTCTGCTAAGTTAAGATACACTCCCAGAGGGCGGTGGCTTACCGTTTGCACTGCTGCTAAAAGCACCCAGCAAGCGCTCAACTCGGAATGAGGGCCTATGTGTCTAGTATGCACAAGCAGCTTCTGCTGATTAAAATTATATGCAGCATGCCTATATTCTATGTGCGACTGTGGCTGTATCTGCATACGAAATGCTACGTTACAGTGATTTCCAGGAATATACTCTAACTTAACATTTCATATGCAGATACAGCCGCAGTCACACACAGACCATAGGCATGCTGCATATCATTTTAATCAGCAGAATCTTCTTGTGCCCCTAGGCATTTGCCTAGTTTGCCTATGCCTATGGCCGATTCTGGGTGTCATATACGCCTTTACAGCCATTATTGCAGTCACTGCCACCAAAATGATATACTATTTTACAAGGGTAAGTATGTTGGTCTGTGATCAATGTAGCATATTCTTCTTTTATTAGATTTCACAGACTTTTCCCCATGGTGTTACTTTAACACCGGTAATTACATACATGGCAAGTTGTGATGGAAGATCTATGCAGAACTCTGAGAAGAAAATATAGATGGATGGTAATTTTATTCTGATAATTTGTACAAGTTACCATTACATGCTCAAACTAGTAATACCACTTTCATACTGACAAATATTTCCCGGGTTATTGCACATGAATGCGCATCAACCTGGGAATTTGCTCAGTGTGAAAGGGTCATGAAAGAATATCCCGGGTCGAGCGTCCCGGCATTCCATCCCAGGTCTTGACCTGGGTTGAATCCGGAATCGACCCGGGATGCAGTGCAGTGTGAACGGGTAAATCGGGTGAAGGCGACTCGGCACCTGTTCTTTGTATAGGAGGAGGCGGTGCTTGGAGCTTATCTCCAAGCAACGCCTCCGTGACGTCACCAACCCGGCAATATGTCGGGTCGGTCCGCTAGTCTGAAGTGGTCTCAAGCCGGGTCGCACCTGGGAAGCACCGTGTACACATTCCCAGGTGCGACCCGGCTATTGTCAGTCTGAAAGGGGTATTAGAGTATCAATAATATAAGTAAAGGTTAACACTTGTCATCATAGAATATGCAGCTGCCAATTACTATGAGGACCCCGGGTTCATTTGTGCATTATTTTCACCTATCGCTCGTCTCTGCCTGAAAGGCTGCGTTTACAGCTCTGCACGGGGGCCCCGGGTCGCTACAGGTTCTGGGATCACAGCAGTAAGCATGCAATAGCAAGGCACAAGAGCACCTTTATTACACACACATTAATTATACATGTTAAACCGTAACCACAATATGTACAATTAGAGATGTGCGGGCTCGGATCCAGGGCCGTCTTTTCGTATGGGCTCAATGGGCTCTTGCCCAAGGGCCCCATGAGTATAAGGGCCCTAGGCTAATAGCTGAGGGTCCCCTCTTTCCAGGGGTACCAGATTTTTGAAAATCGGCCCTAGGAAACCCGAGATATCCGACTTCAAAGCAGTGGTCCCCATCCAAGCCTGTTAGTTGCTCTTCCAAGCCAGATATCTTAGGTTCTGTCTGACATAGAGTTTTTCCGAGGGTATACTCCAAATGCTGGGACTCTCCCCTTTCAGTGGACAATGGCAACTTGGCCTACTATGCCCAGAACCAGAGATATCCGCCTTCAAGCAGCTGGTCCCTGCTCCAGCTCCACACGCCTGGTATGCAGTTTTATATTTTCATTGGAGGACTGCTCTAGCTCCTGAACTCTGATCTACAAGTCCCCAGCACCTCCTGAAAGGTGGGTCTCTATAGTTTTTTTTATTCTATTAAAAGCTAAGAAATCTATTACCAGGAACTTGAGATATCTGCAGTCAAGCAAGCTGCCCTCCAACCAGAAAATTATAAATATTAAGCCGCACACCATCCACTCCTCCCCTACGTATTAAACACCCCCTACCACCCTGAAAGTCATGTACCAGGGCCACTTCATCCAGCAAAATGCCCCATTCTACAGTTTAGTGTTCTCCCTCCCGCCCAATCTATGCAGTAAAGGAGTAATTAGCAGAAATTACTGCTCCAGGTTCTACATGCTTAGCGGAAGATAGATCACCCCCTACCACCCGCTGCCACTGATAGCACCCCCCACCCCTACTTCTGGAGGATGGGTAGGGGCCCCAGTGCGTTGCTGTGCCCAGGGGCCCACACTACTGTTAAGACGGCCCTGCTCGGATCACCGAGATCCAAACACCCCCGAACTTCACGTTCCGAGCTGGGAACCGAGTCTGGCTCGGGACTTCCCTCCAGACTCGGAAACCAGAACGAGGCAAAATGTCATCATCCCGCTGTCGGATTATCGCGGGTTTTGGATTCCATATAAACAGCCGCGCGTCACCGCCATTTTCACTCTGGACTTGGAGAGTGAGGGTGGTGGCGTCGGGTGGGGTCAGTGTGTGCTCTCTAGGGGTGCTGTCCTGTCACTGTGGTATCCCTGTGATGTTAGGGATGCTGTCCTGGCTGTCACTGGTGTTTCATGTGTCTTTAGGGGTGCTGCAGTTGTACATGGGTGTTGCGGTCCTGGCTGTCACTGTGTTGTACAGGGGGCAGGGGCACTGTCCTCCTGTATGCTGTGAAAATACAGGGGTGCTGGCCCTGTCTTGTATGCTGTAAAAATTCAGGGGTGCAGTGAAAATAAATGTACACTGGCCCTGTCTTATATGCTGTAAAAATCAGGGGTACTCTTGTTAAAATAAATGTACACTGGCCCTCTCTTGTATGCTGTAAAAATTCAGGGGTGCAGTGAAAATAAATGTACACTGGCCCTGTCCTGTATGCTGTAAAAATACAGGGTTGCTGTTATTAAAATAAATGTACACTGGCCCTGTCTTATGCTGTAAAAATACAGGGGTGCTGTTGTTAAAATAAAAGTACACTGGCCCTGTCCTGTGTGCTGTAAAAATACAGGGGTGCTGTTGTTAAAATAAATGTACACTGGTCCTGTCCTGTATGCTGTAAAAATACAGGGGTGCTGTTGTTAGAATAAATGTACACTGGTCCTTTCTTGTATGCTGTTAAAAAAATCAGGGGTGCTGTGAAAATAAAGGGGCACTGCTCTGTGATAAAGGGGTGCTATTCTATGAAATGAAGAACAAAAATTTGGAGGAAAAAATAGTGAAAGATCAGGAACCACTTCTAGTTCCTAGTACTAGTGATGAAGCTGTTGCTGCCACCAGTAATGACATTGACGATGCAATTCCATCAACGTCGTCTGCTAAGACCAATGCCCAATGTCATAGAGGGCATGTAAAATCCAAGAAGCAAAAATTAATAACCAAAAAAAAAAAAAAAATGATCTGGTAAGAAACGTAAAATTTACAATATGCCATTCACGACACGAACTGGCAAGGAAAGGCTAAGGCCTTGGCCTGTGTTCATGGATGGTGGTTCAGCTTCTCATGAAGATGGAAGCTTGTTAAAGCACAGAAAAAACAACTGTATTTTCAGCGATATCACAAATCCCCAAGGATAGTCCAAGTGTGTCCGTGGTTGTGATGTCTAGGCCTGACCTTCCCAAGACCGTATGGAAAGAGGAGGCTCCTACCACCATTTGCACGCCCCCTGCAAGTGCTGGGAGGAGCACCGCCAGTCCAGTTGCTGATATTGAGATTGAGGATGTCACTGTAGAAGTACACCAGGATGAGGAGGATATTGGTGTAGCTGGCGCTGAGGAGGAAGTTGAGGATAAGGATTCTGATGGTGATGTGGTTTGTTTGAAAAGGCCCCAGTGGAGACAGTTGTTGGCCATGGGTTGAAAAAGCCCATTGTCATGCCTGGGCAAAATACCAAAAAATTCCATCTCTTTGGTGAGGAATTATTTCTCTGTGAGGATGAGGATGTAAACACTGAAGGGGTGAGGACTAAGAGAATGAGGACAACAGCTTGCCTCTGTAGAGCCAGTTTGTGCAAGGAGAGATTAATTGCTTCGTTTTTGGTGGGAGCCCAAACAAACCAATCATTTCAGCCACAGTCGTGTGGCAGACCCTGTTGCTGAAATTATTGTTTTGATAAAGTGTGCATGTACTGTTTATACAACATAAGGGTAGGTGGGAGGGCCCAAGGACAATTCCATCTTGCATGTCTATTCTTTGCCACATCATTCCAGGTGTGCCTATCAGTCCAGGGATGCTGCCCCACTGTCATTTAAGTCCAGGGGTGCTGTTGCCTGTCTGCTGTGCTGTGTATTTCTCCAGGGGTGCTGCCTATGCTGTATAAGTCCAGGGGTGCTGCCGCATAATTCCAGGGGTGCTGCTGTACTTGATCCTAGGTTTTAAATTAAAGCCTAGAGCAGAATATGAAACAAACTTCAGCATCACAAACAGATTTGTGAAAACATAGCTGCAAAGATGGAAATGGAAATTGCAATTTTGACGAGGTGTTTTCCAATGAGACCACATTTGTGGCCAAAGTCAGTCAGACTCAGAAGAGACAGAATCATAATCCAGCGCAATTGCCGGAGAGGTAAAAGAAAGATTTTCTGCCGAAGCATTAGAAAGAGGTTCTTATCAATTTTTTCATGTTAGGGGCACACCTAAATGAATCGCTCCAATTAGTCAACCTTAATTTTGATTTATTAATATTCCACATTTCGGGATTATTTATTTACAATATGCGCATTTGTTGTACATGGTTATTTTCCTAAGGGCTGCATAGGGTTATCACAAGACCTCGCGGTGTTAGAACAGAATTTCAGTGATCTTGCATTGCATCAGCTTTCCATTGCACTGCAGCACTAGATGGGCCAGTAGCTCCTGTGAGGCACAAACAGTTACTGAATAAGGCCCAGTATGGAGTCTCATGGTTGCTTACAGCCAGGAAGATGTCTGGCTTGCCAGGCTGAGGCATGCTGTGGGCACAGAGGTTAGCATTGATTCCTCCCACAGTCCTACTTATAGTATGAAATGATTTTCGACTGTAGAGTAGTAAGCTCCACTAGGTCAGGGGCTAATAACAAAAAATCACTACACAGTCCTGCTTAATACCGTACCGACCTCTCCCGAACTCAACTTGCCCCCTCTGGGGCTGCTGTGGGGGCTCAGGAGGGGCTTCTAAAACATCTAAGGGACTGCTTTATGTAAATATAAAATATGAATAAAGTAAACAAGACACACAGGTATGCTCACATGCCTGTAACTGGGACACACAGGTATGCTCACATGCGTGTAACTGGGAGCTGTGAAAAACAAAAATAAGGCATCTGCCACAAAATATGTAAATAAAAATGCAATAAAAAAATGGAAAAAAAAGAAACCCACAAGATTTCACAAAATAAGTCTCCAGACTCCGTGGAGGGGAAACTATCCAATCCTGATCTTGTGGTATACACCAGTTTATTTGCATCCCAGCATTAAATCCGAGATTATTGTAATTCCTGAAAATGGAGAAGGGGGTACTAATTTGGAGGCTTTGGCCCCTAGTTTTTCAGTTTGTCCAGTAATGTGGTATTTATATATATGATTGGTTGAAGATCCTTCCGTTCCACACCAATATAGGAGTGGAGGTGAAAGCCTGAGTGTTGTTCCTGATTGCGTGTGCCTCTCTAATTTTTAATCACCTTCTTGACACTGTCCTCTTCCTCTTGCCTCTTCTCATAATGTGAAAAGTCATCAAATTAGTAGGTGGTATGTTTGTAGCTAGCTATGATTCGGAGAACTTGGCGATCTTTTTCTAGGGGGACCACCTGTCGCTGAAACAATGGTTTATTAAACTGTGCATGTCCTGTTTAAACAACATAAGGGTGGGTGGGAGGTATCAAGGACAATTCCATCTTGCGCCTCTTTTTTCCTTTGCATTATGTGCTCTTTGGGGCCTGTTTTTTTAAAACTGCCATCCTGTCTGCCACTGCAGTGCCACTCCTAGATGGGCCAGGTGTTTCTGCCACCCACTTGTGTCACTTAGCTTAGTCATCCAGCTACCTCGGTGCAACCTTTTGGCCTAAAAACAATATTGTGAGGTGTGAAGTGTTCAGAATAGACTGGAAATTAGTGGAAATGAATGTTATTGAGGTTAATAATACCGTAGGATCAAAATTACCCCCAAATTCTGTGATTTTAGCTGTTTTTATGGTTTGTTTGTTTGTTTGTTTGTTTGTTTGTTTGTTTTTAAATCCCGATCCAAAACCAAAAAAATCAATCCAGATCCAAAACACAAACCCGAAAAGTGTCCACTGCACATCTCTATGTACAATATATACAGGTAGCATTAATAACAATTACAGTTAAGACTATATAAAAGAAAAACCACACAAAGAAACTCCTCCACCCTAGACAGTCAATAATCACCTCAGGGAATATATGAGCTGGAATCGTGCATGCTGGGAGAATCCGGCGGGAATCTGGTTGCTGGAAGGGCGCTGTTATCCGTGTTGCTGATCCCAGCCGTGCGGCCTGTGTGGTCCTCTACTCCTGAGAGTAGGGTGCGCTGGGAAGTCACCCGGCTTTTGGCCGGCACACTTGGCCAGGCACACTAGGACAGCTCCAGATGGTGAAAATGCTTGGCTACATATACTGGACCCTCTCTGTAAAGCCAGGTCCCAAATGGCAGGCTGACAGGATTTCCCAACTCCTGGCAACAGCCCTGCACACCTCCTGTCTCTCAGACCAGGAACAACAATTCCACTCCTTTGAAAAGGCCATTCACATGACCTTTTAAAACCTCTGATGTTTGTTGAGTTAGGAGACAACTCTGCCTCTGGGATTGGTTGGATTTCAATCCTAATATTTAAATGTGCCCAGGGTCACCAGTGGACCTTCTTCAGGGCTAACAGCTTTACTGAGAGAGAAAAGCTGAGCTCAAATTAACACCCTAGGTGATGTTATGGTCAGGGCTATCTGTGTGCGTGTGTATGTGTGCAGTAGCGGATCTTGCTACGGGCACACTTGATTTTTGCCCGGGGCGCTGCCGCCATGGCAAGATCCGCTACTGTTGGTCAGTGCCCCCCGATGCTGTGTGGTGCTGTGAAGGAAACTAGACGCTACCCGTCTAGTTTCCCTTCGTGGAGAGGACCTTTGCTGTGCGGTGCGCGATGACATCATCGCGCACCTCACAGCATTGTGGGACTGGCACATAGATGCTAGGGGTCATAATTGACCTCTAGTGTCTATGCTGTGCTATGGGATAGACGTCATGACGTCTCTCCCATAGATCTGAGGAGCGACGCCGGCGGAGGTCAGCAGCGGTCGGGAATCAGGAGCGAGCATAGTAAGTATTAATTAATTAAATTTTATTTGTATTTTTTTTTGTAAGCGGCGCTACTCAACTGGGGGCACAAACAGGGGCACAACTCTACAGGGGGCACAAATGGGGGCACAACTCTACAGGGGGCATAACTGACCACGGCCCTGTATGAAGCCACGCCCCTATTTTCGCCCGAGGCGCCACAAGGGCTAGAACCGTCCCTGTATGTGTGTGTGTGTGTGTGTGTGTGTGTGTGTGTATGTGTGTAGGGATCAGTGCTTTCACCCCCTGACCTCCCCCCATCCCTCCCCATATCACCTCTCAACGTACCCACTACTGCTGGCTGCTGTATACAGAAGTAGTGCAGCAGCAGTGGGCACATCATGCAGGGGAAGCGAGGAGGCTTCTGGTCAGCCTCCGTGGACACTTTGCAAACCAGCACACAACAGCAGTCTCCTTTCCCTCCCACAAGCCAAGCTCCTGGTAAAGAGTATTACCACCACTCCCTCGGTACTTCCCTGGCTATACTCCAAGAATGGCAAACAAAATCATTGCATTAAACATGAATCTAATTAATATATTTTATATTTCTATGTAACTGTTTTTTTGTGATGGGTTCTGCATGTAACAACATAAGGCTTAAGTACACTTTAGTATTTTTCATTTTCATATCCAGAGAATTAATTATAATGCTATGACTGAATCATAGAAATAATTAGGATTAGATGGTGATTGAACATGTTCATACTGTATCTAGTGAAAGATAAAATGATGACCCAAACATATTTAAAAAAAAATCTGTCTGTATCCAGAAACAGAATGAAAGGTGCAGAACCACAGCAAGTGACACGAGAAAGTCCAATAAACTGATTGGCAATGACATATCCAGGACACTGCTGCCAGAGCAAATGAGTCCAGTGATTCCAACAGAGAAAAGAATGTCCACTATTACATCTCTTTATATAGCAAGACTTCAGCGCTAATTTTGCAAGGCTGCACTAAATCTACACATGCAAACATATGATTGGCAGAATTAAATTGATTATCGTGCCCGATCTCCCATCTAAAGTGACAGGAGATCGTGGGGACGATATTCATTATCGCACTGATTGCGCCCATAGAGGTCAGGTTTAGACGCATTACGTGATTGTGAAAAATTGCAGTTTGGGCGCATCCACCATTTCAGCTCGCCAACCCCGGTGGTGCGATCTGAACTGCAGACGTTGCCAGCCATTACGCCTGAACGAAGCTATTCAATTGTAACTCCGTTAGGACACGATGGCTGCCGGCGTCGACATCTCCATCTAGTGACTGCCGGCAGGATAAGATTTGAATCTCACCCAATGAATGCTTAAATATATAGAAATGTATTTGTTATACATATTATATTCTGTCCTTACTACATAATACGGGCTCTATTTTACAGATTATTAGGCAAAATTGCTTTTCTGATAGCTCTGATTTTTGCGATGTATCAGAGATGAAATTTTTGCATGTTTAATTACCTTTTAGTACCTGGACAGACCAAGCAGCATTGGTCTGTCCCTGCGAAATGAATGAAGATGACTTTTGCATTAGGGGACAGTGTGTGTGTGTTGGGGGGGGGGGTGTTTAAGGGGTAGTTGGGGAAAGCACTCTCACCATGCGTATGGCTTCTGTTCACAGGGGCTAATTCAGAGTTGATCATGGATGTGCTAAATTTAGCACATCTACGATCATTTACTCTGACATGCGGGGGGACGCCCAGCACGGGGCTAATCCGCCCCGAATGTCAACCTCCCCCCTCCCCGCACAAGTACAAAAGCATCGCCGCTTTTGTACTTGACAAGTAGCTCCCTACCTGCACAGCTCCTGCGCGCTGGCAAGGAGCTACTTGGCGCATCTCGGGTCACAGCGGCTGCGTGTGACGTCACGCAGTTGCCACGGTCCGCCCCCCATATGGTCGCTTGCATTGTCCGGACCGCGCCCCCAAAACGGTAGCAAACGCCGCTGGCCCGACCCCTCCTGCCCAGCGAATGCCTCTACCTGTCAATCAGGCAGAGGCAATCACTGGGCTGAGATGCCGATAGTATCTCTGGCATGCACCGGCGCACTGTGGTGCCGGCGCATGCACTGTTCAGACCTGATTGCCCGCTGTGCGAAAACACACAGCAGCGATCAGGTCTGAATTAGGCCTACAGTGCGGAGAAAGCCTGGGGGCAGCCCAACATCTCCGGAAGTGCTGGGTACGCACCCAGAGTGAAAACTTCACCAACGTCTGTAAGGTAAGTAGTGTATTAAGCTATCTATAAAATTAAAAATAAATTTTTGAAACACATAAGAATAGAATTTAAAGGCAGATAAGAACCACTTGGCCCATCTAGTCTGCCCCTTTTTAACCATATTGTTACCTCAAACCCTATTTAATTGTTATTTCTTTGTAAGACTATCTTTATGTACTTTCTGTGAAGCAATTTTTCCTCAGATTTCCACTGAACCTCCCTCCCTCCAGTCTCACTCTAAGGTGATCATTCCGATTTGATCGCTCGCTAGCAGTTTTTAGCAGCCGTGCAAACGCTATGCCGCCGCCCACTGGGAGTGTATTTTAACTTAGCAGAAGCGCGAACGAAAGGATCACACAGCGGCTACAAAATAATTTTGTGCAGTTTCAGAGTAGCTTCAGACCTACTCAGCGCTTGCGATGACTTCAGACTGTTCAGTTCCTGTTTTGACGTCACAAACACGCCCTGCGTTCGCCCAGCCACGCCTGCAATTTTCCTGGCACGCCTGCGTTTTTTTGAACACTCCCTGAAAATGGTCAGTTGACACCCAGAAACGCCCTCTTCCTGTCAATCACTCTGCGGCCAGCAGTGCGACTGAAAAGTTTTGCTAGACCTTGTGTGAAACTACATCGTTCGTTGTAATAGTACGATGCATGTGCACATTGCGCCGCATGCGCAGAAGTGCCGTTTTTTTTGCATCATCGCTGCGCAGTAAACATTTTCTGCTAGCGATCAACTCGTAAGTGCTTGTCTTTGTGATTTAATACTTCTCTTCATTTGAAAAATGTTTCCCTCCTAGACCTTGTTAAAACCCTTGATATATTTGAAAATATCCCCCCTTTCCCTTCTTTGTACAATCTCTAAAGTATTAATATCCTTCTGAAAATATAGCCTCTAGAATTGAACACCGCATTCTAGAGGAGGTCGTACCAAATACCTATACATTATTACTTCTTTCTGCTGCTGATTCCTTTCCCTATGAAACCAAGCATCTCAATTGCCTTCCTCATTGCTTTGTTACATTACTTACCTGCCTTTAAGTCACCTGAAACAATGACTCCTAGATCCCTTTCCTCCTCAGTTGTTTCCAGTATAGTGCCATTAATACTATATTTAGCCTTTGGATTTTAGAGAGCCAGGTGCATGTTTTTGCATTTTTGGCATTAAACTGTAATTGACACGCTCTTGACCATTCCTCTGGTCTCACCAATAAAGATATTAAGAAGCACTGGTCCAAGTACAGATCCCTGGGGTCCTCCACTGGTAACATTTCCCTCCTGTGAATGCACTCCGTTTACTACAAGTCTCTATTTTCGATCCTGCAACCAAGATCTTATCTATTCAGCCATCTTAGTATCCAATTTATTTAGCAGTCTGCTATGTGGGACAGTGTCAAAAGCCTTAAGCCCCATACACACGGGTAGATGTGTGCTGAGCGATCTAGCACAGACTGCTCAGCACACATCTCTTTCCCCACTCAGCACGATGTGTGCTGACCGAGGGGGGGGCACTCACTTCACACAGCAGTGAAGTGAGCGATCTACTAGATTTGGCATGCATGCGATAGTGACGCGCGGGGACGCGCATCGCTATGGGCACACACACACACAGAGATTCGTGCTTAATTTCTAAGAAATCTAGCCAGATTGCTTTGAATTTAAGCACAGATCTCTCCATGTGTACACCACTTACTAAAGTCAAGATAAGCTATATCTTTAACCCACCCTTTATCTATTACTTTAGTCACCCAGTCAAAAAAGTCAATAAGGTTTGTTTGACATAATCTCCCAGCCAGTGAATCCATGCTGTTTGGGATCCTGTAAATTGCTGGATTTGAGATAATCTACAACTCTTTCTTATAAGAATGTTTCATCAATTCCCCCACTACTGATGTTAAGGGCCATATTCACAGGCCGATTTGGGGAGAGATGTGTGCTGAGCGGTTCGCTCAGCACACATCTCTCCCCACGCTCAGCACAGCGCGATGTGTGCTGAGCGTGCAGGGGGAGACGGGGGGGGGGGGGGGCGCTCATTTCACCCGGCGGGTGAAGTGAGAGACCTGCTAGATTGTCCTGCATGCAGGCCAATCTAGCACCAGCGATAGCGATGCGCGGGGCTGCGCATCGCTATTGCTGTGAGGGGTACACACGGAGTGATTGCTGCTTAAAATCTAAGCAATCTAGTCAGATTGCTTAGATTTTAAGCAGCGATCGCTTCGTGAGTACCCCCCTTAAGGCTCACTGATCGGTAGTTGTTTCCGTCTTCCTTGATTCCACTTATGTGCAGTGGTACTATAGGTCTTATTCAGGTTTGTTAACAAACCAAAAAAGTTAGCAATTGGGCCAAACCATGTCGCATTGCAGGTGGGGCAGATGTAACATGTGCAGAAAGATTTAGATTTGGGTGGGGTGTGTTCAAACTGAAAACTAAATTGCAGTGTAGAAATTAAGCATCCAGTATTTACCCTGCACAGAACTTTTTTTGGTTTGCTAACAAGCCTGAATAACCTCCAGTCCTCTGGAATTACTCCTGTAGCTAGTGACTGGTTGACTAATTCTGTTAATGGTGCTACCAGCACCCCTTTAAGCTCTTTTAGTATCCTTGGATGTATCCCACCTGGCTTCATTGATGTATACACTTTCAGTTTTGAGAGTTCTATTAGGACCTTCTCTTCTGTGCATGTACTTTTTTCATTTTTCTGAATAACCCTGAAACTTACGGTAACTGTGGCCCTTTCCTCTCTCTTTCTGAAGTGATGAGCTCTGCAAGGAAATCCAAATGTTCCTACTTCTAGTGGAACAGACACCTCCCAGTTTACATCAAGGAGGTTAAATTGCCCATGATTGTTACCTCTCCTTTTACTGCCATTTTAGTGATGTTGTGCAATAGGTTTTTGTCCAGTTCCTCTTCCTGACCTAGCGGTCTGTAGATCACTGCAATACGAAGAATCACCTTTTCCCATGTTTCTATGGTCACATAAAGGGCCTTTTTCTTCAATACTTTGTATTAAGGTAGTATTTATGCTTTTTTTTTTTAAATATGCATTGCTACCTTTTCTAGCCATTCTGTCCTTCCTAAATAAAGTATATCTCAGTATAACAATTTCCCAGTCATGATTATCATTACATCATGACTCTGTAATAGCCACAATATCTAAATCATCCATTTTCATTATTGCAATTAGTTCTGGGATTTTATTTCCTAAGCTCGTAGCATTTGCACCCATAGCGCTTATGGGCCCTCATTCAGAGTTGTTCGCTCGCTAGCTGCTTTTAGCAGCAGTGCAAACGCTAAGCCGCCATCCTCTGGGAGTGTATCTTAGCTTAGCAGAAGTGCGAACAAAAGGATCGCAGCGCTGCTACAAAAAAAAAAGTGCAGTTTCAGAGTAGCTGCAGACCTACTCCTACCTTGCGATCACTTCAGACTATTTAGTTCCTGTTTTGACGTCACAAACACGCCCTGCGTTCGGCCAGCCACTCCTGCGTTTTTATCTGGCACGCCTGCGTTTTTACACACACTCCCCGAAAACGGTCATTTACCACCAAGGAACACCCACTTCCTGTCAATCACTCAACGATCAGCAGTGCGACTGAAAAGCGTCGCTAGACCTTGTGTAAAACTGCATCGGCTTTTGTGAAAGTACGTTGCGCGTGCCCAGTGTGCACCATACGCATGCGCAGAAGTGCCTTTTTTTGATCGCTGCGCTGCGAACGAAAGCGGCTAGCGAACAACTCGGAATGACCTCCATAGAGACGAATATAGAGAAAAGGCCGTGGGAGGATGGACAGCACCCAAATGTCATCATTGTGTCCGGCAATGTAGTGTTCTGTGCTTGATCACACAGCGGGCCAAATCCAATAGCCCGCGATTTGTTGTAAGACGATGCGATCTGGGCAGGATAATTATTAGATATAAAGCGGCTTTAAAGCTAATGACTACTGTATCTCATTGGCATCACACTGGCTCCTGCAAATCACTGGCTGTAATATTCAGCCCAGTATGGTGTTTACCATGTGATCCTGAGGAGACTATTGCTCTATGGGGGTCATTCCGACCGGTTCGCACTCAGCGGTTTGTCGCTGAGGTGCGAATGGGTCCAGAATGCGCATGCTCGGTGGCCGCAGTGCGCGACATTGCCCGGTGACAGGGGTCACCGGGTTACGCTGCATCCTACAAAGAAAGCAGTCGCAAGAAGATTGCCGACCGCAAGAAGATTGACAGAAAGAAGGCGTATCTGGGCGGATCCGGACCGTTGGAGACCGTTTTCGGGGAGTGGAAAAGAAAACGCAGGTGTGTCCAGCAGAATGGAGGGCGGATGTCTGACGTCAAAGCCGGCCCCAGCATCGCAGAGATCGTCACACAGGGTAAGTATGTCCAGGCCTAGTCTTCTTTTTCTTGAAATTTGCCCAAGTGATCACAGCCCTGCTAAGCTAAAATACACTCCCCCATAGGGGTGGACTAGTTGATCGCAGCAGCAGCAAAAAGTTGCTGGCTGCGATCAACTCGGAATGACCACCTATCCCTGAATAAATCATTCACACTTCTCTTCAGCAGTCCATTCTTTATTCAGAATTACTAATACAACCAAAAGGCTTATGACAGTACACAATCTGTGCTGATGCAATCTACAGTGAGTGCACACAAAGGCCCAATATCAGTCTATGGAGCTGCACGTCTCCAGGCAGCAAATTGCCTGCACTAAGGAAGAGTCAACATTAAAAATCTTTGTCCTGTAGGTATCTGACTCCTAATCAATTACCACATGAGCAGTAACATGATTAAAAAGGGTGAGTTAATTAATCGCTGACAATAATGCAAACAGCAGCAGCGGACGGGAATCCATAGTAGTAATCAGAAAAGTAACAGATGACTGGGGTCAGTAAGGTCAGTGTTGGCAGGGTATAGATAAATCAGCACTGAGATACCCAATGTAGCAAAATAAGTGAGTCAGTAAGAATGAGTCCATCACAGCCATTTAAAATAATATCAAACACAAGCAATGAAATAGTCCGTGATGCCGGAGGCCGAATGAAAGGTTTGCCAGTGAATGACTCAGGCAGCAAGGCTTTGTACTGACACTGCATTGTGCACATTTCATATGCAGCTGTTAGGACACGAAGGAAGTGGTTCATCAGTACAGCTAGTGTATGACGCCAGCAAGGGCTGTTACTGGCACTGATGTTCCCAGTGCACCATTCACCTGCAAATTGGGACATTTCAGCCATATGTCCATTAGTTTGTTTGTTCAGACCACAAAGAGGTGTTATTGGCAGACATAAGATGCTTGCTTAGCTTCCCATAATCAGGCTGTATTCACAGGGAATGGGTTTGTTGGGTCAACCCTATTTAGGTCGACAGGCAGTAGGTCGACACATAGAAAAGGTTGACATGGTCGGCAGGTCGACATGGAAAAGGTCAACATGTAAAAATGTTGATATGAGTTGGGGTATTTTTTTGGTGTTGTGTTCTTTGTAAAATTACCGGGAACCCCAATCAGTGCACCATGACCCCTTGCATGGCTCACTTCGCTCGCATGCTTCGGGCAAGGTTACTATTCCCAATCGTAGTCCATGTGGATTGTAAAATATGAAAAAGTTCAAAAATGTTTAAAAAATTTGAAAAACTCATGTCGACCTTCTCATGTGTCGACCTTTGCCATGTTGACATAATACTAATCTCGACCTTTTGCAGGTGTTGACCTTATGCATGCCGATCAGTAGTGGTCGACCTATTGAGTGTCGACTTACGTAAGGTCGACCTAAGAACCGTATCCCATTCATAGGGCAAGATAGATAGATAGATAGATAGATAGATAGATAGATAGATAGATAGATAGATAGATAGAAGATCGATCGATCAGGGGGGCTATTTCAAAATAATGACACAGTTACATGGGCCTAGTGCCTAGGGTTACTTATCAGGGGCACAGGCACACTGTCCGCCTAACAACACAGACCTAAGGCTAAATAAGTTAAGGTGGGGGGAGCTTTGTTTTGCACTTTTCCTTTCCATCACTGCACCTTCAGGAGGTCTTCTTTTCTCCCAATCAGCAGCTGGACTTGTCTCTTCTGCTTCTCGTGGCATTTTTAATTTGGCACTGGCCACAAGCCAATCATGGCCCATGGACCAGCAGCCAATTAGGCGCTGATAACAATAGAGATAAAAATACATATAACTAAAAAAATGTAAATAAAAATATACAAAATCACAATATCACAAAGTTAAAGTAATGGTATAAAAGGGATAAAAATACAGCACAAAGGGGGTTATTCAGAGTTATTAGCAAACCAGAAAGGTTAGCAATTGGGCAAAACCATGTTGCACTGCAGGTGGGGCAGATGTAACATGTGCAGAGAGATTTAGATTTGGGTGGGGTGTGTTCAAACTGAAATATAAATTGCAGTGTAAAAATAAAGCAGCCAGCATTTACCCTGCACAGAAACAATATAACCGACCTAAATCTACATCTCTCTGCACATGTTACATCTACCCCACCTGCACTGCAAAATGGTTTTGCCCAATGAATAACCCTCAAAGTTTATTAATTCTCATTTTTATCTGCTGTATGTTTCACATTGCCTGTCCATTTCTTTCAAACTGGCTGAAGTGGACAGGTGAGTCGATGGGGTTTAAGTCTGGAGACTGGGTTGGCCATTCCATGCTCTGAAGCCTATCGTCATTTTTTGTACTCTGAATGTTATTCTTACATAAGGGGGTTAATTAGAGATGGAGGCAGATCTTGCTACGGAAGCATGTTGTAGGCCGCCCAGCACAAGACCAGGCCGCTAAGCATGTGTGTTGTGCTGCCCCATGATGCATTCGCAGTTTAAATGTGAACGCATTGATTTGAAGACAATCTCTGCCTGTGCAGCCTGGCTGTGATCCGGCGCCGTTTTCTTTCTCAGAGTGGCTGTGTGTGACTTCACGCAGCTGCCCCGAAAATGGTCTGGACACGCCTGCGTTTTCCGTACCACTCCCACTAAGCGCCACGGTGACATTCCCCATCGCCTGCAACTGTCAATCACTATGCAATCACATCCTTCCTGGATGTGATCACATGGTGACGGGTCGCACACACGCACTATGGCCAATGCGCTTGCGTAGACCCGATGACTGCGTCCATCTGTGAATAGCCACTGTAGCCTGGAGGTATGTTTTGGGACATTATCTTGCTGTAAGATGTACCCGTAAATAGTAAGGCGGGAAAATATACAATAAGGCGGGCGCCGGGTCCTCTGACGACACCCAGTTGCGTCACGCACTTCCTGTACGCCCGGCAGCTCGGACGGTACCCTAGCAACCAAACAACAATACACCATGCGACCTCACTGTGCATGATAGAAATAAACATATTCCTATATACTTAAGAACGTGCAGCAAAAAACGGACAGTCATTTATTAACATACTGTATTGGGAGAGAGTAGTATAAGACAAAAGCACTATTTAGGTAATCAGAATCTAAAATCTAAAACGCGGAATCCAAAGCTTAATAACAGCTAGCATGATAAGCAGTCAGTGATTATGCTACGTAACAATACACTATCAGCCCACTCTAAGAAGCAGTATTAAATATAACTGGACGATGGAGGCAGAACCAAGCATGTGACTGTAACTTACCTAAGTGAGATAAAATCAAAAGGCCATCCTGGTTACACCCCATCAACCTCACTGACAAACATGGTTGGGACAGCATATACTAAAGTAATTCAAAGAAAGCAGTTGAGGGGGAGCTGTTCATTAAGACCTCTGGGGGCAATGGTGTTCAGGCGGTGTATCCACCTTGCCTCTC
The DNA here is from genome assembly GCF_028390025.1 of Pseudophryne corroboree. Classification (NCBI taxonomy): domain Eukaryota; kingdom Metazoa; phylum Chordata; class Amphibia; order Anura; family Myobatrachidae; genus Pseudophryne; species Pseudophryne corroboree. Next base: position 124,091,218 of record NC_086444.1, on the reverse strand, counting down.
TCTGCAAAAGGGCTTTACCCCTATCTCCACCTCTCAGCCGTTTCGGTTCAGAGTCAATCATTTTCTACCTCAATGTCGCCAAACCATGGTTAAGCAATTTAAAATGTCTGGCCACCGGTTGATTTAGCCCTCCTTTGCCGCCCTCCAATGCATGTCGTATGGATGACCTGTGGAGCGCCATGCGCTCCTTGAACTGTCTTGTGGTCTTCCCTACATAGAGAAGACCACAAGGACAGTGAATGATGTACACCACATAGGTGCTACTACATGTCAGCACCTGTTAGATGGCTATCCGCTCCCCCGAATGCGGAGGGGAGAATGAATCGCCATACTCCAAGTAACTGCACGTAGTGCAGCCAGTACATCAATAGCACCCTGCTTTTCTCGACAGGAAGGTAATGGGGCCACTGGCTTTTCTCTCTGAAATATCATTCTTAACTAGCCAGTCCTTCAGATTGCGGTTCCTAGTGTAACTCGCCATAACTTTGGTATTGCTCAGCATCGAAAGGTCCGGATCTCACGTTACCATGGGCCATAAGTTCTTAATGGACTTCGAGATGGCAGGACTAATGTCCTTTTTATGATTCTTCCCAGCAGCTGATGGGGCCAAAGTTTCTGCACGGGGAATGGCAAGTACCTTGTTCTTAGCTTCAATGAGGTTCTCGTAGTTGTACCCTCTGGTAACAAACTGCTTAATTATAATATCAATTTCCTTGATGGTTTCGGTAAGGTCATCTGAAATGCGGTGGATTCTTAGGAATTGAGAGAAGGGTAATTCTTTCTTCGTAGAGACCGGATGCTGACTGCTGCCATGTAGGATAGTATTCCTGTCCGTCTCCTTTTTGTATAGTGCTGTGCAAATTTTGCCATTTGTTAGAGAAATTCGGACGTCCAAATAATTGACACATTGTGTACTCATATGATATCTAATGGTACTGTCAGTGGAATTGACATCAGTCATCAAGTTGGAAAATTCGGCTTCAGTTCTCGTCCAAACTAGTAGCAGGTCATCGATGTAGCGCATGTAGAATGGTATTTTATCTGCAATACTCCTGTCACTGAAAAATGCCTGTTGCTCCACCTCGAACATTTAGCTGTTAGCGAAAGCTGGGGCCACGCAGGACCCCATGGCACAGCCCTGTTGTTGTACAAACCAATGTGAATCGAAAAGGAAATAATTTCTTTTTAGAGTCAGTTCTAGCAGTCTAATGAAGAACGTAAGATCCGGGCCTGAATACAGAGGACTTGATACCAAGAGCCGGAACACTGCTTCCAATCCCCCAGAGTGGGGGATATTGGTGTACATAGAAACATAGAATTTGTCGGCAGATAAGAACCACTTGGCCCATCTAGTCTGCCCCTTTTTTTTTTTTTTTTTTTATTCTTTTTTTTTATCACTAACCTTATTTGATCCTTATTTCTTTGTAAGGATATCCTTATGTCTATCCCATGCATGTTTAAATTGCTCTACTGTCTTAGCCTCTACCACCTCTGATGGGAGGCTATTCCACTTGTCCACTACCCTTTCTGTGAAATAATTTTTCCGCAAATTTCCCCTGAACCTCCCCCCCTCCAGTCTCAGTGCATGTCCTCGTGTCCTATTGCTTCTCTTCATTTGGAGAATGTTTCCCTCCTGGACTTTGTTAAAACCCTTCATATATTTGAAAGTTTCTATCATGTCCCCCCTTTCCCTTCTCTGCTCCAAACTATACATATTGAGATTTCTTAGTCTTTCTGGGTATGTTTTGTGATGTAGGCCATGCACCATTTTAGTTGCCCTCCTTTGTACAGTTTCTAATGTATTAATATCCTTTTGAAGATATGGCCTCCAGAACTGAATACAGTATTCTAGATGAGGCCGTACCAATGACCTATACAGTGGCATTATTACTTCTTTCTTTCTGCTGCTGATTCCTCTCCCAATGCAGCCAAGCATCTGACTAGCCTTCCTCATTGCCTTGTTACATTGCTTACCTGCTTTTAAGTCATCTGAAATAGTGACTCCTAGATCCCTTTCCTCCTCAGTAGTTTTCAGTATAGTGCCATTAATACTGTATTTAGCTTTAGGATTTTTGAGACCCAAGTGCATGATTTTGCATTTTTGGGCATTAAACTGTAATTGCCAGACTCTTGACCATTCCTCTAGTCTACTTAGATCCTCAATCATTTGATTTACCCCACCTGGTGTGTCTACCCTGTTGCATACCTTTGTGTCATCTGCAAAAAGGCATACTTTCCCTTTAATGCCATTTGCAATGTCACCAATAAAGATATTAAAAAGCACTGGTCCAAGTACAGATCCCTGGGGTACTCCACTGGTAACATTTCCCTCCTGTGAATGCACTCCGTTTACCACAACTCTCTGTTTTCTATCCTTCAACCAAGATCTTATCCATTCAATAATCCTAATATCCAATCCCAAACTTTCAAGTTTATTTAGCAGTCTGCGATGTGGAACTGTATCAAAAGCCTTACTAAAGTCTAGATAAGCTATATCCATGGCTCCACCTTTATCCATCACTTTAGTCACACAATCAAAAAAGTCAATAAGATTTGTTTGACATGATCTCCCCCCAGTGAATCCATGCTGTTTGGGATCAAGTAAATTGCCGGATTTGAGATGATCTACAACTCTTTCTTTTAAGAGTGTTTCCATCAATTTCCCTACTACTGATGTAAGACTCACTGGTCTGTAGTTGTTTGCCTCTTCCTTGCTTCCACTTTTGTGCAGTGGGACTACGTTTGCTCTTTTCCAGTCCCCTGGAATTTCTCCTGTAGCTAATGACTGGTTGAATAATTCTGTCAATGGTGCTACCAGCACCTCTTTAAGTTCTTTTAGTATCCTTGGATGTATCCCATCTGGCCCCATAGATTTGTCCACTTTCAGCTTTGAGAGTTCTGTTAGGACCTTTTCCTCTGTAAATGTACTTGTTTCATTTTCCTGAATATCCCTGCAACTTAACTGTGGCCCCTTCCCCTCTCTTTCAGTAGTAAATACTGAGCAAAAATAATCATTAAGATGATCTGCTATTAAATTGTCTCCTTCAACAAGACTCCCAGTGTCCGTCTTTAGTTTTATAATTCCGCCTTTTGTTTTTCTCTTTTCGCTTATATACCTAAAAAAAGTTTTGCCTCCTTTACCCACTGACTGGGCCATTTTCTCCTCAGCTTGTGCCTTTGCACATCTGATTACCTTCTTTGCCTCCTTCTGTCTAACAAGATATATTTTTTTGTCTTCATTATTTTGTGTCGATGTCCAAGGTACACAAAAATGCATCATTGGGAAGTACTGGTAAATTCTGTAGTAGTGTGATGAGTGTAGTGGTGTCCTTTAGGTATGTCCTCTGAGCCTGGACTACTGGCTGGAGAAACGTATCCAGGTACTGTGAGATTTTGTAGTAGATGGAGTCTCTGGCAGAAATGATTGGGCGGCCCGGGGGTGCCGTGGGGTGTTTGTGTATTTTGGGCAGCGTGTATAGGACCGGGGCTATCGGGTTTTCTTGTATCAGTGTATGCATAATGGGTCGAGTAATGACTCCACTAGCAACTGTTTCCTTTGAGCTCCAGATTGTATCTCATTGTTGGATCCGCTGTTAATTCGATGTACACTGTGGCATCCTCTAGTTGCCGGTATATCTCATTCCTGTACATCTGAAGGTCTTGTATTACAATCCCGTCCCCTTTATCAGTGGGGCGGATGATGATGCTGTTATCACAACTCAGACTCTTCAGCGTTGCCCATTCGGCTTTAGACATGTTAAGTCTAACTGGTTTCAGGGATTGAACGACCCCTTTGACTGCCCAGTCCAAAGACCGATTAAAATATCTTAATGCAGGGTTCATGCTGATGGGATCAAAAGTTGATGTACCCTGGATTTTCTGTAACGGGTTTTCTCGCCCAGGGTTGGCTTCCCCTGCCTGCCCAAAATGTTCCCGTAATCTCAATTTTTAATTAAAACAGTAGGAATCAAGTTTCCATTGAAAATCATTGAATGTGCTAGTCGGCACATATACAAGAAAGTACAGTGCATCCGGAAAGTATTCACAGCGATTTACTTTTTCCACATTTTGTTATGTTACAGCCTTATTCAAAATTGAATATTTTTTTTCCATCAAAATTCTACACACGATGGGGATAATTGAGAGTTGATCGCCGCAGCAAATTTGTTAGCAGTTGGGCCAAACCATGTGAACTGCAAGTGGGGCACATGTAACATGTGCAGAGAGAGTTAGATCTGGGTGTGGCGTGTTCAAACTGAAATCTAAATTGCAGTGTAAAAATAAAGCAGCCAGTATTCACCCTGCACAGAAACAAAATAACCCACCCAAATCCAACGCTCTCTGCACATGTTATATCTGCCCCTACCCCCCTCCTGCAGTGCACATGGGGCCTAATTCAGACCTGATCGTAGCCTGATCAGGCACACTGACATGTGGGGGAATGCCCAGCACAGGACTAGTCTGCCCCGAATGCCAGGCCCGCCCCCCCCCCGCAGAAGTGCAAAAGCATCGCACAGCGGCGATGCTTTGGCACTTCAGGAGTAGCTCCCAGCCAGCGCAGCTTTTGCATACTGGCCGGGAGCTACTCATCGCTGCCTGGATCGCAGCGGCTGCGTGTGACACCACGCAGCTGCTGCGGCCCGCCCCCTGCACGGTCCGGCCGCGCCTGCGTTGGCCAGACCGCGTACACAATACTTTCCGGATGCACTGTATGTCACCACAAAGTCTCTTGTGTAGAATGACTAATCTTACAAATGTGCGTCTCTTCTTTTCATTCAATCCAGACCATCCTCATTAATGGTATTTTATTGGTGATGAATCGTAGACCAAAGGGCATTGCAGGGCACTGCAAATTACTGTGGTTGCCCTTTTTGGTCCTGAGTGCCAGTTATTCTGTGCTAGTGACCTGCATGTTTGATAGTTGGTGTCACGTGGATTTATTTACTAAGAAGCTGTCACTTTCCGGCATGTTTAAGCCTCAAATTCAAAAGGACAATGCTTTTAATTATAAAACTTTCTTTAGAAAAAACATAATTAAAATCGACTACTTCCATTTTATCTATTTATATTGACAGCTAAACATATATTCACTGGATGTAGGGCTGTGTTACAACTGGAGAGTCCTTCTTTGGTTTCTTCATAGAACTTTGAGGATCTTCTGGCAGTGACCCCTGATCCCCCTGGGGTTGAGTCCCATAGACCGCGCCAGCAGGTCTTCTAGCCTATAAGAGGCACTTTTCCCATAAGGCTGTATGCTCCTACCAGTACTGGGATGCCCACCAGGACTTACGCCACTGACGGTAGTATGAGCTCAATCCCAGGGTGTCCTGAATGAATGCAGGTGAGAGAAACAGTATGAAAGCAAGAGTGGAATAACAAAGAGTGATGCAAAGGGAAGGCAAACAATGGAGACAGGGCTGAAATTGAGGTACAAGGGTTAAGGGAAACAGGGAGACTGAGGGGTGGAAGACACAGAGGGAATAATAAACTGAAGAACCCCAAACTAGGGAGCTGCCTCCTGACTGGGAGGAGCAGCAACTTCTGCTAAACACCAGTGCACAAGTGTACAGCAGAATAAAACTTAAGGCATTAAGTAAGACATGCAAAACCACAGAAAACAACTCTGGAACTGAGTAAGGGCTGGACACAGGAACACTGTCTGGAGATGAGTGCTGACAGGCAGGGGACAAAATCCACAGGCTGAGACTAGACCCAAGTGTCAAGGGTTCCCGCTGCAACTTGGAGCTATAACCAGCAAGGAGTGAGAGGCAGAGAACACATATGCTGTATATGCGATAGGAGCCAATGAAAGCACAGCACAGCCAACCTCCTCTTAAATAAAAAACTGCTGCAGCATGTCCACAGCCTTCAGCCCTCACAGAGGAAATTTCCGGCTCCCCCGCTGACTGGCAACCCCGACTGCTGGAAGAACCCGGCGTCCTGGTTGCCATGGAGCCAGTGGTCGGGGAGTGGAAATTCGGGGATGCTGAGAGCCGCACGCTGCAGCTGTAACAGGCTGCACTACTTAGTAATTTAGCTGTATTATCAAGGAGCTTTATTATTAAGATGGTTTGGGGACAATATTAGTTTACTGTACTGTGCATTGGGCTTTAGTTTATTAGTCTATAGTTTTTATTTACACTTCCAACAGTAGTAGGGGGGCTTGCACTGATCCTCTTCACCTTGAGTCAACCCCAGATATGATATACTGGTCAATAAAGGTAATATTATTCTGATACTGTTTGCTGTGTGTAGCCTGATGTTCACTGATGGAGCTAGACCAGTAGTTCCCTAATTCGGTCCTCAAGGATCTCCAACAGTTCATGTTTTCCAGGTCACCCAGCAGGTGCACAGGTGTATTCATTACTCAATGACACACTTTAAAAGATCCACAGGTCGAGTTAATTATTTCACTTGAACTGTTGGGGGTCGATGAGGACCGAGTTTGGGAACCACAGATCTAGACATTGTACAATTGTTTTCTATAGACTACAGCATAGGTTCCCAAACTGTGTGCCGTGGCTCCCTGGGGTGCCTCGGGACACTTGCAGGGGTGCCCTGGGTTGGTGGTCCAGGACCAATTCAAATTATTCATGGTCAATATAATAGGCAAAGCCAGTGCTGGTGGCTGCCAGTCATAAAATATATGGCCAAACAGAAGCAAATCTTGTCCCTCACCACACAACTGACCCTAAACGCGATCTACTTAATGTAATATTTATTTCTAAATTTCTCAATAAGAAATTTTTGGCCTAGGGGTGCCGTGAAAAAAATTCTGATAATCTAGGGCACCGTGATTCAAAAAAGTTTGGAAACCACTGGACTACAGGGTTTTTAAAAAAATTAAAAAAATTCAATAAATTTGAATTTTAGAAATAAAAATTAAAAATTAAATATAATCCTCTATTTAAAATTTACATTTACTTATTATAATAAACAAAATAAGAAAAGTACATATATTTTTCCTTATGTGCTTTATATTAGAGATGTGCAGCGGGCATTTTTTGTGTTTTGGTTTTGGATTCGGTTCCGCGGTCGTGTTTTGGATTCGGACGCATGGCAAAAACAACTCTTTCGGATTTTTGTCGGATTTGGATGTGTTTTGGATTCGGGTGTTTTTAAAAACAACAACTCAAAAACAGCTAAAATCATAGAATTTGGCGGTAATTTTGATCCTATAGTATTATTAACCTCAATAACCATCATTTCGACTCATTTCCAGTCTATTCTGAACACCTCACAGTATTATTTTTAGTCCTAAAATTTGCACCGAGGTTGCTGGATGACTAAGCTAAGCGACCCAAGTGGGCGGCACAAACATCTGGCCCATCTAGGAGTGGCACTGCAGTGTCAGACAGGATGGCACTTAAAAAAATAGTCCCCAAACAGCACATGATGCAAAGAAAAATAAAAAAAGAGGTGCAAGATGGAATTGTCATTGGGCCCTCCCGCCCACCCTTATGTTGTATAAACAGGACATGCACACTTTAACAAACCAATCATTTCAGCGACAGGGTCTGCCACACGACTGTGGCTGAAATGACTGATTGGTTTGGGACCCCACCAAAAAAGAAGCAATCAATCTCTCCTTGCACTAACTGGCTCTACAGAGGCAAGATGTCCACCTCATCACCATCCTCCGATTCCTCACCCCTTTCACTGTGTACATCCTCCTCCTCACAGAGTATTAATTCGTCCCCACTGGAATCCACCATCACAGGTCCCTGTGTACTCTGTGGAGGCAATTGCTGGTAAATGTCTCCATGGAGGAATTTATAATTCATTTTGATGAACATCATCTTCTCCACATTTTCTGGAAGTAACCTCCTACGCCGATCGCTGACAAGGTGAGCGGCTGCACTAAACACTCTTTCGGAGTACACACTGGAAGGTGGGCAACTTAGGTAAAATAAAGCCAGTTTGTGCAAGGGCCTCCAAATTGCCTCTTTTTCCTGCCAGTATACGTATGGACTGTCTGACATGCCTACTTGGATGCTGTTACTCGTATAATCCTCCACCATTCTTTCAATGGTGACAGAATCATATGCAGTGACAGTAGACGACATGTCAGTAATCGTTGGCAGGTCCTTCAGTCCGGACCAGATGTCAGCACTTGCTCCTGACTGCCCTGCATCACCGCCAGTGGGTGGTTTTGGAAATTTTATCCTTTTCCTGGCAGCTCCAGTGGCGGTAGAAAATGAAGGAGGAGCTGTTGGCGGGTCACATTCCACTTGACTTGACAATTGTCTCACAATGAACATCTGCAGACTTGTGTCTGCCGGAAAGAGGAGATACAACGTAGGTTTTAAACCTAGGATCGAGCACGGTGGCCAAAATGTAGTGCTCTGTTTTCAACAGATTGACCACCCGTGAATCCTGGTTAAGCGAATGAAGGGCTCCATCCACAAGTCCCACATGCCTAGCAGAATCGCTCTGTTTTAGCTCCTCCTTCAATCTCTCCAGCTGCTTCTGCAAAAGCCTGATGAGGGGAATGACCTGACTTAGGCTGGCAGTGTCTGAACTGACTTCACGTGTGGCAAGTTCAAAGGGTTGGAGAACCTTGCACAACATGGAAATCATTCTCCACTGCGCTTGAGTCAGGTGCATTCCCGCTCCTTTGCCTATATCGTAGGCAGATGTATAGGCTTGAATGGCCTTTTGCTGCTCCTCCATCCTCTGAAGCATATAGAGGGTTGAATTCCACCTTGTTACCACCTCTTGCTTCAGCCGATGGCAGGGAATGTTCAGGAGTGTTTGCTGGCGCTCCAGTCTTCGGCACGCGGTTGTTATGATTCCTGTACTCCAGACCGGAGGAGATCTTATGGCAGGGATCTGAGTACAGGAAAATAAGCTGGTTGTGGGAGCTGGATAGCCTAGTAACCCCTGGCGCCCTAACTCCGTTGTCTCGCCCGTGTTATCAGAAATCCCCTGCGAGACTATGGTTGCTTGAGCCCATGGCAGCCGCATTCGAAGGGCGGATTATGTCTGCCCAACCCCGATGCCCCCGCAGGTCTTAATGGGAGACAAGGGGAAGTCCGAGACAGGGTGATAACAAGGGGCCCTCTGACTAAGCAACCAGGCCAGGGATTACAAGCTAACTAACTAAATCAAAAGGTATGTGCGGACTAGCCGCCAGGAAAAAGGACAACCAAGGATCCACTGATCCGACACTCCTATCCGGCACCGCCGGACACCAGAGTGGATCTGTGGAAGCGGAATCCTCCGCAAAGCTCCAGAACACAATTAAACAAAATAATAAACAGAAGCGGACAAGCCGCAACACACGGCTGCGCCGCGACTCACGAACACCACCAGATGTTAAAGGTGCTCGGTCAGACTCCAGGAACAGATGGTAACTTCCGAGTACAGGATCTCTGAGGACAGGAACAACCGAAAAGACCGGGACTGGGAACTCTCTGCAGCAGACACAGGCAAACAGGAAGCTATCACCGGCGTCTGTAAGAAGTCCTGAGGGTGCCTTTATTCAGGCACCCTCCAATCAGGATCCAGACAGGACAATCAAATAGAAATGCCGTGCAGCTTGCATGCTGCACGGCCAGCACATAATCAGGGTAATGAGAATAGACCCAGCAACGGGGAACGCGGCTGAACGTGGCGTCCCCGTTGCTAAGGTCAGAGCGGCTCCGTGCGCCCGGCGTCTTAGCGTTGCCAGGGAGCTGGCGGCTGAACGCGCACGGCGTCCCTGGTTGCTAGGCGCCGGGCCGCACGGCCGAGCGGACCCCGGCGCCTAACAGTACCCCCCCCCTTGAGGAGGGGTCAAGGAACCCCTAAAGCCAGGTTTCCGAGGAAATTCATGAAAAAATGCCCTTTTGAGCTTTGGGGCATGAAGGTCTTCATCCAGGACCCACGACCTTTCCTCTGGCCCATAACCTCTCCAATGCACCAAAAAATAAAGCCGACCCCGGGACAACTTGGAATCGAGAACCTTCTCAACCAAGAACTCTTGCTGACCCTGTACATTAACTGGTGATCTCCCCTGAGATTTTTTACGAGGAAATCTGCTGGACGAAACATATGGTTTAAGCAATGAGCAATGGAAGGTATTTCCGATCCGTAAAGTTTTTGGTAAACGTAACCGGAAAGCAACTGGATTGACTTTTTTGATAATGAGAAATGGTCCAATATATCTAGGACCCAATCTGGCTGAGGTTTGTCGAAGTTTGATGTTGCGAGTCGACAACCACACCCTGTCTCCTACTTTAAAAGTGCACGGCCGCCGGAGCCTGTCAGAAATTTTTTTTTCCAGGAAAGCTGCTTTTCTGAGAGCCAGGTGCACTTTTTTCCAAATAAGTTTAAGATGAGAGGTCAGGGCCAGAGAGGAGACAGAGGAATGTTGAAAAAATGAATTAGCTCTGGGGTGGAAACCAAAAACTGCAAAAAATGGAGACACATTGGTGGAGGAATGACAGGCATTATTATAAGCAAACTCCGCCAATGGAAGAAACTCAGACCAGTCATTTTGGAGTTTGGCCGAGTACAAACGCAAATATTGTTTTAGAGATTGGTTAACTCGCTCAGTCTGTCCATTGGATTGTGGATGATAGCCGGAGGTTAATGATAATTTCATCTTTAATGAAGCACAAAAAGACTTCCAAAATTGCGCAATGAATTGTGGACCCCTGTCAGAAACAATATCAGTGGGTAACCCATGGAGTCTGAAAACATGACGGAGGAACAAGACTGCCAATCCCTGGGCAGATGGCAATCGGGGAAGAGCAATAAAATGGGCCATCTTGCTAAAACGGTCCACTACCACCCATATGACTCGGCATCCGGCTGACAGAGGGAGATCCACCACAAAATCCATGGAGATATGCGACCATGGCCTAAGAGGAACTTTCAAGGGCATAAGTTGACCAATAGGCAAAGAACGGGGAACTTTATGCTGTGCACAGACCTGACACGAAAAAACAAACTCTTTAATGTCTTTGGAAAGACCAGGCCACCATACTGAGCGGGATACTAATTCCAAAGTCTTAGCGATTCCCGGATGCCCTGCAACTTTGCTATCATGAAATTCCGCCAAAACAGTTGCTCTCAAAAACTCAGGAACAAAAAGACGACTAGCAGGAGTATTTCCCGGAGCTTGATGTTGAAGCAGCTTTAATTGGGAAAATACATCCTGTGTGAGACCTGCCTGAATGACTGAAGGCGGAAGTATGGGAGTAACAGGACTGTTGTCTTGAACCGGAAGGAAACTGCGTGACAGGGCATCTGCCTTGGTATTCTTGGAACCTGGTCTGAAGGTGATAATGAATTTGAAACGAGTAAAAAATAAAGCCCAACGAGCCTGTCGGGCATTCAGTCGTTTAGCCGATTCAATGTATTGAAGATTTTTGTGATCAGTCAAAACTGAAATGGTGTGGGTAGCTCCTTCAAGCCAATGTCTCCACTCCTCGAAAGCCCATTTAATAGCCAGCAATTCCCGGTTACCAACATCGTAGTTGGATTCTGCAGATGAGAATTTCCTGGACATAAAGGCACAAGGATGTAACTCAAGGGAATCTGGATCCTTCTGAGAAAGGATAGCCCCTACTCCAACCTCCGAGGCATCCACCTCAATAATGAAAGGTAATTCTGGGTTGGGATGTCTAAGGACAGGGGCTGAGACAAAGGCTTGTTTTAAGGCCTGAAAAGATAACTCCGCTTCACATGACCAATTGGTAGGATCTGCTCCCTTCTTAGTAAGTGCCACAATGGGAGCAACTAGGTCAGAGAAAGAGTGAATAAATCTTCTATAGTAGTTTGCAAACCCTAAAAAGCGCTGAATTGCTTTTAAATTGGTGGGTTGCGCCCAACTAAGGATGGCTTGGAGCTTTTTTGGTTCCATTCGGAATCCCCGAGGGGAAATAATGTACCCTAAAAAGGATACTTCCGTGACATGAAATTCACACTTCTCCAGCTTGGCATATAAGTGATTTTCACGTAATCTCTTTAGCACCTGACGCACCTGGGTAACATGTTGTTCCACGGAGTCAGAATATATCAAAATATCGTCTAAATAGACCACGACGAATCTTCCCAGAAACTCACGGAGCACATCATTAATGAGATCCTGGAAAACTGCCGGAGCGTTAGATAGGCCGAATGGCATGACCAGATACTCATAGTGGCCCGACTGAGTACTAAATGCCGTTTTCCACTCATCCCCTGACCTGATTCTGATGAGGTTATATGCTCCTCTAAGATCAATCTTAGAAAAAATAACAGCCGAACGTAGCTGATCAAAGAGGACAGAGATCAGCGGCAGAGGGTAAGTATTCTTTACTGAGATTTTATTCAAAGCTCTAAAGTCAATGCAGGGTCTGAGTGAACCATCCTTCTTCTCTACGAAGAAGAAACCTGCACTTAAAGGGGATTTAGATGGCCTGATAAACCCTTTCCCAAGGCTTTCTTTCACATACTCATTCATGGCCACAGTTTCAGGACCAGACAATGCATATAACCTTCCTTTAGGCAACGTGGCACCAGGAATTAACTCAATGGCACAATCATAAGGCCTATGGGGAGGCAAAATATCCGCATTGCCCTTGGAAAACACATCAACAAAATCCTGGTATTCCCCAGGAATATGTGCGGAACTGGCGGCAGCTACTCGGATAGGAAGCGTAATACATTCTTTATCACAGATGGTACCCCATTGTAGGATCTCCCCAGACTGCCAATCAATGACGGGATTATGAAAGGCCAGCCAAGGATGACCCAGAACCACAGGAACTGCTGGACAATGGGTAAGGAAAAACTCAATTTTTTCAGAATGCAGAGCTCCCACCGAGAGCAAAACAGGAGGTGTACATAGAGAAATAACCCCATTGGATAAAGGACTCCCATCTAAACCATGCATGGTGATACACCTACCTAAGGTTAGCTGAGGAATACCTAAGGCCTTGGCCCATGTTAAATCCATAAAGTTTCCTGCAGCTCCACTGTCCACAAAAGCAGAGACCGAGGAACAGAGGCTGCCATAGGAAACTTTAGCAGGAACCAACAGTGAATTATTTGAGGAGATGAGCTGCAGACCAAAGTGAACCCCCTCACAATTCACTTGGTCAGGAAGTTTCCCAACTTGTTTGGACAACTACGGGCAAAATGTCCCTTACCTCCGCAGTATAAACACAGACCATAATTTTGCCTCCTGGTTCTTTCTTCCGGAGACAATTTGGAGAGACCAATCTGCATAGGCTCCTCTATGTCTACAGGAATGGAAGGAACCCAGGGAGAGGACCCGACAGATGCCCCTTTTTCAGCCCTCCGCTCTCTGAGCCGGCGATCTATTTTAATAGATAGCTCCATGAGGTTATCGAGGGTCTCAGGAGCGGGATACTGGAGGAGACTGTCTTTTATAGATTCCGATAAGCCGAGGCGAAACTGACTGCGCAGGGCTGGGTCATTCCAGCCACAGTCGTTCGACCAACGGCGAAACTCCGTACAATAATTCTCTGCGGGATTCCTACCCTGTCTAAGAGCACGCAACTGACTTTCTGCGGACGCCTCTCTATCAGGGTCGTCATACAATAGCCCTAAAGATTTTAAAAAGGCGTCTACAGACGATAAGGCCGGATCGTCTGTCTTTAAACCAAAAGCCCAGGTCTGAGGATCCCCCTGAAGTAGAGAAATAATAATCCCAACCCGCTGAGCCTCTGTACCTGAGGTAACTGGTCTTAAACGAAAATACAGTTTGCAAGATTCTTTAAAATTAAAAAACTGTTTTCTATCCCCAGAAAAACGGTCAGGCAGATGCATTTTTGGTTCAGGGATGACCCTCGGGGAAGTCCGTAACAGATCTTCCTGTGACCTCACCCGGAGGGACAGATCCTGAACCATCTGAGTAAGTTCCTGAATCTGACTAACAAGAAGCTGGCCAGGGTTTGGCCCAACACCGGTGGGATTCATAAGGCCGACAAAAATCTCCCAACTAAAAAGTGAAAAAATTTACTGTAAGTTAAATCTTTTCTTTTGTAGGCCGGTGATAATGTTATGATTCCTGTACTCCAGACCGGAGGAGATCTTATGGCAGGGATCTGAGTACAGGAAAATAAGCTGGTTGTGGGAGCTGGATAGCCTAGTAACCCCTGGCGCCCTAACTCCGTTGTCTCGCCCGTGTTATCAGAAATCCCCTGCGAGACTATGGTTGCTTGAGCCCATGGCAGCCGCGTTCGAAGGGCGGATTATGTCTGCCCAACCCCGATGCCCCCGCAGGTCTTAATGGGAGACAAGGGGAAGTCCGAGACAGGGTGATAACAAGGGGCCCTCTGACTAAGCAACCAGGCCAGGGATTACAAGCTAACTAACTAAATCAAAAGGTATGTGCGGACTAGCCGCCAGGAAAAAGGACAACCAAGGATCCACTGATCCGACACTCCTATCCGGCACCGCCGGACACCAGAGTGGATCTGTGGAAGCGGAATCCTCCGCAAAGCTCCAGAACACAATTAAACAAAATAATAAACAGAAGCGGACAAGCCGCAACACACGGCTGCGCCGCGACTCACGAACACCACCAGATGTTAAAGGTGCTCGGTCAGACTCCAGGAACAGATGGTAACTTCCGAGTACAGGATCTCTGAGGACAGGAACAACCGAAAAGACCGGGACTGGGAACTCTCTGCAGCAGACACAGGCAAACAGGAAGCTATCACCGGCGTCTGTAAGAAGTCCTGAGGGTGCCTTTATTCAGGCACCCTCCAATCAGGATCCAGACAGGACAATCAAATAGAAATGCCGTGCAGCTTGCATGCTGCACGGCCAGCACATAATCAGGGTAATGAGAATAGACCCAGCAACGGGGAACGCGGCTGAACGTGGCGTCCCCGTTGCTAAGGTCAGAGCGGCTCCGTGCGCCCGGCGTCTTAGCGTTGCCAGGGAGCCGGCGGCTGAACGCGCACGGCGTCCCTGGTTGCTAGGCGCCGGGCCGCACGGCCGAGCGGACCCCGGCGCCTAACAGCGGTGGCTGAATGTCGAAAAGTGGCCCGCAATTTTTCTGGCCACCAACAGCATCTCCTTCATGCCACTGTAATTTTTCAAAAAATTCTGCACCACCAAATTAATTGTATGTGCAAAACATGGGACGTGCTGGAATTTGCCCTCATGTAATGCACGCACAATATTGGTGGCGTTGTCCGATATCACAAATCCCCAGGAGAGTCCAATTGGGGTAAGCCAATCTGCGATGATGTTCCTCAGATTCCGTAAGAGGTTGTCAGCTGTGTGCCTCTTATGGAAAGCGGTGATACAAAGCGTAGCCTGCCTAGGAACGAGTTGGCGTTTGCGAGATGCTGCTACTGGTGCTGCCACTGTTTTTGCTGCAGGTGGCAATGCAACTACCCAGTGGGCTGTCACAGTCATATAGTCCTTAGTCTGCCCTGCTCCACTTGTCCACATGTCCGTGATTAAGTGGACAGTGGGTACAACTGCATTTTTTAGGACACTGAGGACACTTTTTCTGTCTGTCCGATCTGTGTACATTCTCGGTATCGCCTGCCTAGAGAAGTGGAGCCTAGATGGGATTTGGTAGCGGGGACAAACTACCTCAAGCAACGGTGGATACCGGATGCACGTCTAACACGTCTAACACCAACATAGTTGTCAAGGCCTGAGTTATCCGCTTTGCAACAGGATGACTGCTGTGATATTTCATCTTCCTCGCAAAGGACTGTTGGACAGTCAATTGCTTACTGGAAGTAGTACAAGTGGTCTTCCGACTTCCCCTCTGGGATGACGATCGACTCCCAGCAGCAACAACAGCAGCGCCAGCAGCAGTAGGCGTTCCACTCAAGGATCCATCGAAGGGATCCCAGTTAGGAGAGGACTCGTCAGACTTGCCAGTGACATGGCCTGCAGGACTATTGGCGTTCCTGTCTAAGGAGGAAATTGACATTGAGGGAGTTGGTAGTGTGGTTTGCAGGAGCTTGGGTACAAGAGGAAGAAGGGAATTAGTTGTCAGTGGACTGCTTCCGCTGTTACCCAAAGTTTTTGAACTTGTCAATGACTTCTGATGAATGCGCTCAAGGTGACGTATAAGGGAGGATGTTCCTAGGTGGTTAACGTCCTTACCCCTACTTATTACAGCTTGACAAAGGCAACACACGGCTTGACACCTGTTGTCCGCATTTGTGTTGAAATAATTCCACACAGAAGAGGTGATTTTTTTTTTTGTATTTTGGCCATGCATGTCCATGGCCTTATTCATCCCACGGACAACAGGTGTCTCCCCGGGTGCCTGACTTAAACAAACCACCTCACCATCAGAATCCTCCTCGTCAATTTCCTCCTCAGCGCCAGCAACACCCATATCCTCATCCTGGTGTACTTCAACAGTGACATCTTCAATTTTAATATCAGGAACTGGACTGTGGGTGCTCCTTCCAGCACTTGCAGGGTGCGTGCAAATGGTGGAAGGAGCCACCTCTTCCCGTCCAGTGTTTGGAAGGTCAGGCATCGCAACCGACACAATTGGACTCTCCTTGGGGATTTGTGATTTAGAAGAACGCACAGTTCTTTGCTGTGCTTTTGCCAGCTTAACTCTTTTCATTTTTCTAGCGGGAGGATGAGTGCTTCCATCGTCATGTGAAGCTGAACCACTAGTCATGAGGAACATAGGAGAGGGCCTTAGCCGTTCCTTGCCACTCCGTGTTGTAAATGGCATATTGGCAAGTTTATGCTTCTCCTCAGACGATTTTTATTTAGATTTTTGGGTCATTTTACTGAACTTTTGCTTTTTGGATTTTACATTCTCTCTACTATGACATTGGGAATCGGCCTTGGCAGACGACGTTGATGGCATTTCATCGTCTCTGCCATGACTAGTGGCAGCAGCTTCAGCACTAGGTGGAAGTGGATCTTGATCTTTCCCTATTTTACCCTCCAAATTTTTGTTCTCCATTTTTTAATGTGTGGAATTATATGCCAGTAATATATCTAGAATTAGACGGCAGTAATGTCTGGAATTAGCTACCACTAGATAGATACCAGATACCACTGTGACTGGAATGATGATGACCTATGCACAGTGACAGGACACTACCACAGTACCCTACAGCAGCAAGATGCAGCACAAGACACTGTACTAGTAATGTAGTATTACTGAGCACCACAAGACACTGAGCACTGATACTGAGCACTGATGATACTAAGCACTGATGATAGTACGGAGAACTGACACTGAGCAGCACGATTAGCACAAGACACTGTACTAGTATTAGTAATGTAATATTACTGAGCACTTCAAGACAATGAGCAGTGATACTGAGCACTGATGATACTGAGCACTGATGATACTGAGCACTGATGATACTGAGCCCTGATGATACTATGGAGAACTGACACTGAGCAGCATGATGCAGCACAAGACACTGTACTAGTATTACTGAGCAGCACAAAAGCACTCTGGAATTGTCACTTCCCCCAGATACCACTGTGACTGGAATGATGATGAACGATACACAGTCACAGGACACTACTACCACAGCACCCTACAGCAGCAAAATGCAGCACAAGAGAGACACTGTACTAGTATTACTGAGCAGCACAAAAGCACTCTGGAATTGTCACCCCCCCCCCCCCCCCCCCCCAGATACCACTGTGACTGGAATGATGATGACCGATGCAGTCACAGGACACTACTACCACAGCACCCTACAGCAGCAAGATGCAGCACAAGAGAGACACTGTACTAGTATTACTGAGCACCAATAAGCACTGATACTGAGATTTGACACTGAGAGAACGTAGCCATGTCCTCTCTGTACCCTCTACAATGCATGAGTGAAAATGGCGGCAATGCGCGGCTCTTTATAAGGAATCCGAATCTCGCGAGAATCCGACAGCGGGATGATGACGTTTTGCCTCGTTCGGGTTTTCCGAGTCAGGCGGGAACAACCGTGCCTGTGTTTGACACGTGAAGTTCGGTAGGGTTCGGTTCTCAGAGAACCGAACCCGCTCATCTCTACTTTATATTTAAATAATCTGTATTTTTGTGATAATGCCACCGTACACTTTGTATGCTACAAACTACAATAACATTCTGCGTCAAATGTGTTGTACCAATATTCTCTTATTCATGATCTCATATCCATTGATTGACCTTCTGTACTAGGGAAAGATATATCTAATTAAAACATATTTGTATGACAGCTGTAGAGAAGTAATTAAGAACAGATTGTTCCTTTAGGGAATCAGTGCTTATATTAAACACAAAACATGACTGACCTCATTTTGGGTTTTATTCAGAGGCCGATGCTATGCCGATGCTTGTGGATCTGAGCGTTTTTTTTCTGGACTGTGCATGCGTCACAGCTGCACTGCGCACGTGTGGCAATTGGTTAGTGAAGGTGGACTCAGTGAGGATTTATTTTGCGACCGATGTTGCGATTTTTGTACGTAAATAGCAGAATTAGAGGTGCCACTGAGTAGCACACGAGGGACGGGGGGGTTTCCGAGTACCAGGAAAACCCCGTCTGATGAGCCAAATGTCTAATCTTTGAGACGGAGACAGCAGTGTCTCTGTCTCAGCAAAAGCATTGATCACAATGGCGACCACGACCGCGGAGCTGCTGCAGCAGCATCAGAGCTACGTAGCTCTCTGCATAGAGAAAGTCTCCTCACAGAACCGCCATATAGATATATATATATATATATATATATAGATAGATATATATATAGATATATATGGTATCCGGACTCCAGGTCGACAACAAAAATGTCGACACACCTTAGGCCGACGCCAGTTGGTCGACACACCGTAGGTCAACATGGACAAAAGGTCGACAGGAACAAGGTCGACATGGAAAAGGGTCGACATGAGTTTTTCACAATTTTTTTCTTTTTTGGAACCTTTTCATACTTAACGATCCACGTGGACTACGATTGGAACGGTAATCTGTGCCGAGCATGGGGATCATTTCGAGTTGTTCGCTCGTTAGTTTTATTTCGCAACGGAGCGATTAGTCGCAAACTGCGCATGCGCAATGTTCGCAGTGCACCTGCGCCAAGTAAATTAGCACAAAAGTTTGCTATTTTACTCACGGCCTAACAAAGATTTTTCATCGTTCTGGTGATCGGAGTGTGATTGACAAGAAGTGGGTGTTTCTGGGCGGAAACTGTCCGTTTTATGGGAGTGTGCGAAAAAACGCAGGCGTTTCAGGGAAAAACGCGGGAGTGGCTGGAGAAACGGGGGAGTGTCTGGGCGAACGCAGGGTGTGTTTGTGACGTCAAACCAGGAACGAAACTGACTGAACTGATCGCAGTGTAGGAGTAAGTCTCGAGCTACTCAGAAACTGCTAAGAAATTTCTATTCGCAATTCTGCTAATCTTTCGTTCGCAATTCTGCTATGCTAAGATACACTCCCAGAGGGCGGCGGCTTAGCGTGTGCAATGCTGCTAAAAGCAGCTAGCGAGCGAACAACTCGGAATGAGGGCCCGAAGCGGAGTGGAGTGAAGGCACCATGCCCGAAGCATGGCGAGCGAAGCGAGCAATGCGAGGGGACGCGGTGCACTAATTGGGGTCACCGGTCACTCTACGAAGAAAACGACACCAAAAAAAACATAAAAACTCATGTCGACCTTTTTCCATGTCGACCTTGTTCCGGTCGACCTTTTGTCCATGTCGACCTTTTGTCCATGTCGACCTAAGGTGTGTAGACCAATTGGCGTCGACCTGGAAACCCAGACCCATATATAGGGAACACTAAAATAACACATCCTAGATCTGAATGAATAAAATATTCTTATTAAATACTTTGTTCTTTACATAGTTGAATGTGCTGACAACAAAATCACACAAAAATTATCAATGGAAATCAAATTTATTAACCCATGGAGGTCTGGATTTGGAGTCACCCTCAAAATGAAAGTGGAAAAACACACTACAGGCTGATCCAACTTTGATGTAATGTCCTTAAAACAAGTAAAAATGAGGTTCAGTAGTGTATGTGTCCTCCACGTGCCTGTATGACCTCCCTACAACGCCTGGGTATGCTCCTGATGAGGTGGCGGATGGTCTCCTAAGGGATCTCCTCCCAGACCTGGACTAAAGCATCTGCCAACTCCTGGACAGTCTGCGGTGCAATGGATGGAGCGAGACATGATGTCCCAGATGTGCTCAATTGGATTCAGGTCTGGGGAACGGACGGGCCAGTCCATAGCATCAATGCCTTCATCTTGCAGGAACTGCTGACACACTCCAGCCACATGAGGTCTAGCATTGTCTTGCATTAGGAGGAACCCAGGGCCAACCGCACCAGCATATGGTCTCACAAGGGGTCTGAGGATCTCATCTCGGTACCTAATGGCAGCCAGGCTACCTCTGGCGAGCACATGGAGGGCTGTGCGGCCCCCCAAAGAAATGCCACCCCACACCATTACTGACCCACAGCCAAACCGGTCATGCTGGAGGAGGTTGCAGGCAGCAGAACATTCTCCTTGGCGTCTCCAGACTCTCACGTCTGTCACATGTGCACAGAGAACCTGCTTTTATCTGTGAAGAGCACAGGGCGCCAGTGGCGAATTTGCCAATCTTGGTGTTCTCTGGCAAATGCCAAATGTCCTGCACGGTGTTGGGCTGTTAGCACAACCAGTGGCGTCATGAGGTGGGTGCGGGGGGGTGCGGCCCGCACCCGGGTGTCACCCTTCAATAGGGTGACACCAAAACGAGCCGCACACTCACATGCAGGCACCCTTATCCCCTGACGTGACAAAGCCTGGTCCACTTCACGGCTGCGACCACAGCACCTCCTCGAACACACCCTAGGCCCCGCCTCCTAAAGCCCGACACTCTCACCTGTCAGTGAGACAGATCAGCAGGCAGCAGCCACAGAGCCGTGCAGGCAGTGCACTGGCCGCCCCTCCCCTCTCCTGCAGATTCCACTCTCTCCTCACTCGGGGCCTGACACTTACAAGCTCCGCCCCCCCAGACTATACTACAGGGGTTGATTCTATTTCGGAGTGGGAGAAGGGACCTTCTGACGTATCTAGGGGAGGAGACACGTCACCAGGGGGAGGAGCTACGGGCGAACAGGGTACCCGAAAAGTACCCTCGCGGGCTCGCTTCGCTCGCCACGCTTCGGGCTCGGTGGCTCGCTCCGCTTCGCTCGCCACCTGATTACTAAAGGTAATAGTTGGTGGCGTGGATAGTAGAGGAACTATCCCGCTGGCCTTGCTCCTCCCCCTTGTGTTGTGACTCCTCCCCCAGATGGAAAAGGTTCCTTAGCCCACTTGATTCTAGCATCTACCATACTACAGGAGGAAGGAGCTGCTGCATGATGCCAGGTAATTTCTATAAATGCTCCACGATGAGCAGAATCGATTTATGTTGTGTGTGTATGTGTCTGTATAGGGGTGAATGTGTTAATGGGCATTGGGATATACAAGTTGTTGGGTTACTGAGTGCTGGGGGGGAGCAAATTGGAGCTGTGTGAGTGTAGTATGGGTGCCACTGTGTGACTGTAGTATGGGTGCTGTTTAGTATGGGTGCTGTGTGACGTAGTATGGGTGCTGCTGTGTGACGTAGTATGGGTGCTGTGTAGTATGGGTGCTGTGTAGTATGGGTGCTACTGTGTGAGCGTAGTATAGGTGCTACTGTGTGACTGTAGTATGGGTGCTGTGTAGTATGGGTGCTGCTGTGTGAGCATAGTATGGGTGCTGCTGTGTGACGTAGTATGGGTGCTGTGTAGTATGGGTGCTGCTGTATGACGTAGTATGGGTGCTGCTGTGTGAGCGTAGTATGGGTGCTGTGTGAGCGTAGTATGGGTGCTACTGTGTGAGTGTATTATGGGTGCTGTGTGACGTAGTATGGGTGCTGTGTGACGTAGTATGGGTGCTGTGTGAGCGTAGTATGGGTGCTACTGTGTGAGTGTAGTATGGGTGCTGTGTGACGTAGTATGGGTGCTGTGTGACGTAGTATGGGTGCTGTGTAGTATGGGTGCTGTGTGAGCGTAGTATGGGTGCTGTGTGAGCGTAGTATGGGTTCTGCTGTGTGAGCGTAGTATGGGTGCTACTGTGTGAGCGTAGTATGCGTGCTACTGTGTGAGCGTAGTATGGGTGCTGTGTGACGTAGTATGGGTTCTGCTGTGTGAGCGTAGTATGGGTGGTACTGTGTGAGCGTTGTATGGGTGCTGCTGTGTGAGCGTAGTATGGGTGCTGTGTGACGTAGTATGGGTGCTGCTGTGTGAGTGTAGTATGAGTCCTGCTGTGTGACGTAGTATGGGTGCTGCTGCGTGACATAGTATGGGTGCTGTGTGAGCGTAGTATGGGTGCTGTGTGAGCGTAGTTTGGGTGCTGCTGTGTGAGTGTAGTATGAGTCCTGCTGTGTGACGTAGTATGGGTGCTGCTGCGTGACATAGTATGGGTGCTGTGTGAGTGTAGTATGGGTGCTGTGTGAGCGTAGTATGGGTGCTGTGTGACGTAGTATGGGTGCTGCTGTGTGAGTGTAGTATGGGTCCTGCTGTGTGACGTAGTATGGGTGCTGCTGCGTGACATAGTATGGGTGCTGTGTGAGCGTAGTATGGGTGCTGTGTGACGTAGTAGGGGTGCTGCTGTGTGACATAGTATGGGTGCTGTGTGAGCGTAGTATGAGTGCTGTGTGAGCGTAGTATGGGTGTCGCTGTGTGAGCGTAGTATGAGTGCTGTGTGAGCGTAGTATGGGTGCTGTGTGAGCGTAGTATGAGTGCTGTGTGAGCGTAGTATGGGTGCTGTGTGAGCGTAGTTTGGGTGCTGCTGTGTGAGCGTAGTATGGGTGCTGTGTGACGTAGTATGGGTGCTGCTGTGTGACATAGTATGGGTGCTGTGTCAGCGTAGTATGGGTGTTGCTTTCTCTAGCAGGAGGGGGGCCTCCCATCACAGGGCAAGGCCGTCCGCATGCCGGGTCCGCCTTCCTCACTGATATGCGAGCGCATTGCTATACAGAGATGCGCTCGCATTTTAAGGTTAGCCCTCTGCCTCCACAGCCTAAATGTGAATGCAGTCGCCGGGCCGCCATCATTTGGATCGCAGTGGCTGTGTGTGCCGTCATGCAGCCGCCGCGGTCCGCCCCACAAATGGTCCGGAAATGTCTGCGTTGTCCGTACCACACCCCTCAAAAGGTGCGTCGACGCCCTATCACCACCCCCTGCCAGGATTCCGTGTGGTGTGATAAGGGAGGAGGTCCATGGGGGGTGACACCATGAGTTACCACACCGGGTGCAACCAACCCTAGTGACGCCTCTGAGCACAACCCCCACCTGTGGACGTCGGGCCCTCATACCACCCTCATGGAGTCTGTTTCTGATCGTTTGAGTAGACACATGCACATTTGTGGCTTGCTGGAGGTCATTTTGCAGGGCTCTGGCAGTGCTCCTCCTGTTCCTCCTTGCACAAAGGCGGAGGTAGCGGTCCTGCTGCTGGGTTGTTGCCCTCCTACGGCCTCCTCCACGTCTCCTGATGTACTGGCCTGTCTCCTGGTAGCGCCTCCATGCTCTGGACACTACGCTGACAGACACAGCAAACCTTCTTGCCACAGCTCGCATTGATGTGCCATCCTGGATGAGCTGCACTACCTGAGCCACTTGTGTGGGTTGTAGGGAGGTCATACAGGCACGTGGAGGCCACACACACTACTGAGCCTCATTTTGACTTGTTTTAAGGACATTACATCAAAGTTGAATCAGCCTGTAGTGTGTTTTTCCACTTTAATTTTGAGGGTGACTCCAAATCCAGACCTCCATGGGTTAATAAATTTGATTTCCATTGATAATTTTTGTGTGATTTTGTTGTCAGCACATTCAACTATGTAAAGAACAAAGTATTTAATAAGAATATTTCATTCATTCAGATCTAGGATGTGTTATTTTAGTGTTCCCTTTATTTTTTTGAGCAGTGTATGTGTATATATATATATATATATATATATATATATATATATATATGGTGGAGTCAGAACAGGCAAATGTTCAAGACGGACACGGCACTCCAGGACTCAGTATTAATTAATTTTAATATCCCAGCTTAGTCAACAGCCTGCATCACTCCTGGTCCGGGGTACAAACATCCACAAGTACCAGTGGTGCAGTATGCAAAACATGATATCAAGGCACAAGCATGTTACATACGATGCAGCATTTCGGGCCACACAGGACCCTTCCTCAGGTCGTGCTGGTGCTTACAACAAACAGGTGTATAATTATAATTATAATAATTATATATAATCTGTATGTTTTTATCAGCATACAGGATGCCGGCTGTCAGTATACTGACAGCGGCATCCCATCTGTCGGAAGCGAGTCCCCTTTGTGGGCTCCCTGCACTTGCCACGTTTCAGGCCTGGTGGCTTGCTTTGCTCACCACAGGTTACATTCCCACTCAGTTGTTGGCGTGGACCCACCAAACGAGTGGGAATACCCTGCGGATGTCGGGATTCCATTCGTCAGTATTTCACCGGTTCTCAGGATTACGACGTCAGTCTCCTAAACGCAGGGATCCCGACAGCCGTCATTTTAACTGTATCCTATATCTATCTATCTATCTATCTATCTATCTATCTATCTATCTATCTATCTATCTATCTATCTATCTATCCATACATATATGTATATATATATATATATATACATACATACATACATACATACACACACACAGACCCACGGAAACCCCCTAAATAAATCCTGTGTTTGCCACTGACGCCACTGGTGGGTGTTCCTGGACAAATCCCAGTGGTTGAGGCATTAGCATATTTTCACAGATCGCCTGCGTACGGTATCTCAGTTTTGATGGCATTTGTGTCCGCTTCTGATGCTGCATGATGTTCTTCTAGATTTGATTCTCACTGTAAATGTAAAATGATAAATTGTAACAATTATACTATGAATGCTGCAGATTTTGCTGTTTGAAAATAATACAGTACATAACCTTTCAGTACTGTGCCCTTTAGTGCATGGC
This sequence comes from Pseudophryne corroboree, assembly GCF_028390025.1. Classification (NCBI taxonomy): domain Eukaryota; kingdom Metazoa; phylum Chordata; class Amphibia; order Anura; family Myobatrachidae; genus Pseudophryne; species Pseudophryne corroboree. The sequence goes on along the minus strand of NC_086444.1, from coordinate 124,066,288 downwards.
TGAATTTAAGGAGGCCAATATCGGGCCGTCTTTTCAAACCCAGGACTCGGTATTGAAAAACAGTGAATCTCGGGATTCCCAGGATACCTGTGATTGGCTAGTGTTAAAAAAAGAATTAAACAAAAAATCTTAGGTCTGGCTGTCGGCGGGTCCCGGTGACAGGTGGCGGTGCTGTCGGTGGGTACAGGCAGCAGGTGGTGGGTCCGGCAGGCGGTTAGCAGATGGTGGCTCTGTCACGCGGTGCTGTCGGTGGGTCCAGGAAGCAGGTGGTGGGTCCCGCAGACGGTTAGTATGGGTGGCATGAAGCGGATGCGGGCATTCCAGGCTGGTGGCGAGGCTTGCGCTGTGCTGCGCAGCATGACCTCTAACACCATGTCACGCTGCGCAGTGCGCACAGTCGCACAGCTGGGGGCAGGGGGAGCCGGGCTACGTCTGAGCCGTATGCTGAACCGGCTTAGATGTTGCCCGGAATTCAAAGAAAGCATTGGCCCGAATCCCGGGATTGGAAGCTCCAATCCCGGACAATTTTAGGACAAAGTCCTGGGATCCCGCCGATCACGATCCCAGGATTGGCCACCATAGCTGAATTTAAACATAACAAGATTTCTATATGGGTTTCATTTTTATGTGTTCCAATGTATAGATCAATACCATATGGGCGACATGAATTCGGTTGACATGTTCAAAATGTCAATTGGTAAAAAGGTCAACAAGTTCAAAAGTTTGACATTTTAGTGGGCGACACACATATGGTCAACACAAATTTCCTGGGGTTTTCACATATTTTTAAACTTTTTTGCTTGATTTGCCATCCACTACTATTGGGAATAGTAACCACAGTGGTAGCGGAACGGGGTGTGGATCATAGGGTCGACAGTGTCTAGGTAGACCACTATTGGTCGACAGAAAGTAGTTCGACATGGATTGTAGGTCGACATGGTCTCTCCACTTTTACCAGCTACCAATTTATTTATTTATTTATTTCCTACACGTCCAAGGCACAGAGCTTAGCTCCGCCCACCAACACCCATGAAGCCCCGCCCCCTGGCTCTGAAAGGCCTGCAATTCATTTAAGATTAATGCAGGGGTGACCATCAGTGGGTAAAACCATCGATGGTTCCCTTTCAGATGGTTTTATACCATTGAGGTTATCCATCAATGGTACCATCGATGGTGACCATTGATTGATAACCCATCTCTAATGCCCACACAGACAGTGCCGTTTCTAGGGGCGGGCGAGCCGTGCAACTGCACGGGGCGCCCGCCGCGGCACTTAGTTACTCCTTCTTGCCTCTCCCGAGCGCTCCTGCTCGGGGGGCGGAGTTTCGCGGAATGACGCGTTGCGTCGTGACGTCACGACGCAAACGCGTCATTCCGCAAAGCCCCGCCCCCCGAGCAGGAGCGCTCGGGAGAGGCGAGAAGGAGAAGCAAGAAGGAGGAGGCGGCCGGCGCGGGACGTGAGGCGGCGGGACCGAAGAGCGGGAAGACGTAAGTATTCTCTCTCTCTCTCCCCCTTCCTTCTCCTCAGCTTGAAACCTGCCTGCCGCTGCCGCACTGTGTAAAATCGGGGCACCTGCCTATGGGGATACCTGCCTGCCACACTGTGTAATATGGGGGCACCTGCCTATGGGGATACCTGCCTGCCACACTGTGTAATATGGGGGCACCTGCCTATGGGGATACCTGCCTGCCACACTGTGTAATATGGGGGCACCTGCCTGCGTACTGTGTAATATGGGGGAACCTGCCTGCGTACTGTGTAATATGGGGGCACCTGCCTATGGGGATACCTGCCTGCCACACTGTGTAATATGGGGGCACCTGCCTATGGGGATACCTGCCTGCCACACTGTGTAATATGGGGGCACCTGCCTATAGGGAAACCTGCCTGCCACACTGTGTAGTATGGGGGCACCTGCCTATGGGGATACCTGCCTGCCACACTGTGTAATATGGGGGCACCTGCCTGCGTACTGTGTAATATGGGGGAACCTGCCTGCGTACTGTGTAATATGGGGGCACCTGCCTGCGTACTGTGTAATATGGGGGCACCTGCCTGCGTACTGTGTAATATGGGGGCACCTGCCTGCGTACTGTGTAATATGGGGGCATCTGCCTGCGTACTGTGTAATATGGGGGCACCTACCTGCGTACTGTGTAATATGGGGGCATCTGCCTGCGTACTGTGTAATATGGGGGCACCTGCCTGCGTACTGTGTAATATGGGGGCATCTGCCTGCGTACTGTGTAATATGGGGGCATCTGCCTGCGTACTGTGTAATATGGGGGCACCTACCTGCGTACTGTGTAATATGGGGGCATCTGCCTGCGTACTGTGTAATATGGGGGCATCTGCCTGCGTACTGTGTAATATGGGGGCATCTGCCTGCGTACTGTGTAATATGGGGGCATCTGCCTGCGTACTGTGTAATATGGGGGCACCTGCCTGCGTACTGTGTAAAATGGGGATATCTGCCTGCCGTGCTGTGTAAAATGGGGATATCTGCCTGCCGTGCTGTGTAAAATGGGGATATCTGCCTGCCGCGCTGTGTAAAATGGGGATATCTGCCTGCCGCGCTGTGTAAAATGGGGATACCTGCCTGCTGCACTTTGTAAAATGGGGATACCTGCCTGCGTACTGTGTAAAATGGGGGCACCTGCCTGCGTACTGTGTAAAATGGGGATACCAGCCTTCCGTGCTGTGTAAAATGGGGACACCTGCCTGCCGCGCTGTGTAAAATGGGGACACCTGCCTGCCGCGCTGTGTAATATGGGGACACTTGCCTGCTGTAATGTGTAAAAAGGGGACATTTTTATTTTTTCCGTACTGTGGTGGGTGTGATGATATCAGATGAGGCCATGCCCACTTTAATGAGACCACGCCCATTTTAATCAGGCCACACACCCTTGTCGGGAGCGCGCGCGCCTACGGCGCGCGCATGCTTTTTCTTTTTATGGCTATATGGGGGGGCACACTTTTTTTTTTTTTTTTAGAGCAATAGGGGGGGGGGGGGGGGCGCATCTTGAAATCTCGCACTGGGAGCCAAATTGTCTAGAAACGGCCCTGCACACAGATATGAGTACTCTTTATGTAAAATTGAGTTCTGCTGGTTGAGGACAACGGAGAACAGTCTGGCATTTCACTGTATAAATTAGGGGTGGGCAAAATACGGCCCGCGGGACGGATGCGGCCCGCAAACCAATCCTGCCCGGCCCACTGCCTCCCACCAGCGAGCAATGACAAGCGGCCCGACCAGCTGAGCTGCTTGTCATTGCTCTGCAGTACCTCCAAGCTGCCGGTGCCTGTCTCCCCTGCTGCTGCTGCTGCTGCACGGCGCCTGCGTTGTAGTCTCCTCCTCCCGCCTCCAGAGTTCCCAGTGACAACGGCTGTGTTCAGCCGAAAAGGGGGCGGAGCTACGTGCCGACGAGGGGGCGGGGCTACACGGACCTCAAGGGGCGGAGCTACACGGGTGACGGGACAAGAGCCAGGCTGCTGCAGATCAATCCTTCCTGCACTGCCAGCCAGATCAGTGGAAAAAGTGAGTGAAAGAAAGAAAAGTGTGTGTGTTAGTGTGTGTATCTTTGTGCGGGCAGTGGCGGCAGACTGTTTTTAGGTTGGGGGGGTAGAGATCTTTAGCTCTCGCTGTATCAACCCCTCCTGTGTTCTGTCACTGTGTCACCCCCACCGTGTTCTGTCACCGTGTCACCCCCCCATGTTCTGTCACCGTGTCACCCCCCCCGTGTTCTGTCACCGTTTCACACCCCCGTATTCTGTCACCGTGTCACCCCCCATGTTCTGTCACCGTGTCACCCCCCATGTTCTGTCACCGTGTCACACCCCAGTGTTCTGTCACTGTGTCACCCCACGTTTTGTCACCGTGTCACCCCCCCGTGTTCTGTCACCGTGTCACACCCCAGTGTTCTGTCACTGTGTCACCCCATGTTTTGTCACCGTGTCACCCCCCCTTGTTCTGTCACCGTGTCACACCCCAGTGTTCTGTCACTGTGTCACCCCATGTTTTGTCACCGTGTCACCCCCCCATGTTCTGTCACCATGTCACCCCCACCGTGTTCTGTCACTGTCACCCTAGTGTTCTGTCACCGTGTCACTCCCCCGTGTTCTGTCACTGTGTCACATCCCCGTGTTCTGTCACTGTGTCACACCTTTCCCCAGGGGCCATAATACACTGGATAATTTGCTTGCTGTGCAATGATTATCCCAAATAAAATGTTAATGTGTAAAAGGGGGCTCTACCTGCTGTAATGTGTAAAAGGGGGCTCTACCTTCCGTACTGTGTAAAAAGGGGGCTCTACCGTCCATACTGTGTATAAGGGAGCTCTAACTGCCATAATGTGTGTAAAAGGGGCTCTACCTGGTGTAATGTGTTTAAGTGGCGCTACTGTGTGGCGCAATTTGAGTAATGGAGAATTTTGAGCAGCCCAATATGAATCTATTATTTTTTGGCCATGCCCCTTCCACATGAAGCCACGTCCCTATATTTTTGGCACGTGGGTGGGGGTGGGGGGGAGCTGCTATTTTATGTGTGGCCCTCGGATACTGACAAGAAAGTGTCAAGTGGCCCCTCAGCTGAAATAATTGCCCACCCCTGGTATAAATGAAACCTTTACAAAGGAAAACAATACACTAAAACCATAATTAGCATAATTGCTGTATTAGACTCTGTTCTGATTGTTTGTGTATTTACAGTGTAGTCAAAGAAGATTAAACCTCTTTTAGTGGTAAAATGAAATAGGGCTGTCTCGTGTGCACATTAATGGGTTACACTGCTGCACACGTTGAGGGATAGCAAATAATGACTTCTGCTGTGGGAAGTGTAATGAGATTGCTAATAAACAAGAACATTACAGTACGCAGCAATCACTCTTCATCTGTGCTCATTATCACATGTATTGAGTTGGAAACCTTTTACACAATGGACAGGAGCCTGTGTACATCAAGCTTAGTGAGTGGGCGAGCCAGCTTAAAGCTGCAACCACCTAGGAGAATGAGCAGTGGAAATGGATGATAATGAAGATGAAGATTATAGAGAAGGCGCAGGTATAATTATTTCCCATACTTTGCAGAGATGCTGTAATTATAGAGCACCTGTACTGTATTGATTTCAGAACATAGTACAGCACCCAAACTCTGCACAGAAATTGGAAAGGAGAGTGGAAAAGAACACAGATTTGGAAATCTTTCTTCCAGGCTCTTCGAGCTTCCTGAGATAATAATAGAGACGGAAATAGCTGATTGCTGCTTCATTTGCTTTTCGCAGACAAGTTGTGAAAATGATTTCCTTACTGGCACATAAGCTGTATCTTCCTCATCCAGGAGACTGGTTTCTGCCACCAAAGCTATGGTTATTCATGTAAAAGTAACATCAGAAACCAGTTGGGTTATGCTTCTTCAGGGCCGAAACTAGGATTTTTGACACCCGGGGCAAGGTAGTCATTTGACATCCCCCCCCTCCCCCCCCCCCCCCCCGCCCCCCCGCAAAAAAAAAATAAAAAAATTTCTTTTACAATAAAAAAATAAAAAAATAAATAAAAATAAATAAATAAATGAATAAAAATATTATATATATATATATATATATATCTCTTTCAGAACTTTTTTACCTGAAAAATTGCCTTTTCTAACATAAATTTCATATCCAGGAAAAAGTGTCCCCATTTTACACAGTACGACAGGCAAGTGTCCCCATTCCCCATTTTACACATTGCGGCAGACAGGTGACCCCATTTTACACATTGCGGCAGACAGGTGTCCCCATTTTACACATTGCGGCAGACAAGTGTCCCCATTTTACACATTGCGGCAGGCACGTGTCCCCATTTTACACATTGCGGCAGGCACGTGTCCCCATTTTACACAGTACGCTGGCAAGTGTCCCCATTTTACACATTGCGGCAGGAAAAAGTGTCCCCATTTTACACATTGCGGCAGGCACGTGTCCCCATTTTACACAGTACGCTGGCAAGTGTCCCCATTTTACACATTGCGGCAGGAAAAAGTGTCCCCATTTTACACATTGCGGCAGGCACAGGTCCCCATTTTACACAGTACGCTGGCAAGTGTCCCCATTTTACACATTGCGGCAGGCACAGGTCCCCATTTTACACAGTACGCTGGCAAGTGTCCCCATTTTACACATTGCGGCAGGCACAGGTCCCCATTTTACACAGTACGCTGGCAAGTGTCCCCATTTTACACATTGCGGCAGGAAAAAGTGTCCCCATTTTACACATTGCGGCAGGAAAAAGTGTCCTCATTTTACACATTGCGGCAGGCACAGGTCCCCATTTTACACATTGCGGCAGGCACAGGTCCCCATTTTACACATTGCGGCAGGCACAGGTCCCCATTTTACACATTGCGGCAGGGCAGGTGGTGGAGGGAGAGAGAGAGAGAGAGGGCGGTTAAAATGTTAAAATCATCATGTTAAAATCATCCTCAGCCTCCCGACGCTGTCATTCTTTCTAAGCAGTTTCTGCATCATGTTTCGATAGTGCATACAGTGCCTGCGGAGGACCAGTACAGCCAATGGAGTCAGGAAACAATACGAAGGTATCACGTGATGCAGAAACTGCTTGGAGAGAATGACAGCGCCGGGAGGCTGAGGAGGATTTTAACATGCTTCAGAGCGGTAAGAGGGTTATTAGCGCAGCGTAACATCTTAGTACATCCCGCCCAGAGAGAGGAAGGGAGAGGGGCTGACTTACATTTGAAGCGGTTCTCGCCGCTCTTCAGCCGCCTCTCCCTCCTCGTCTGCGCGGCTCCCCCTTCTCCCTCCTCCGGCGGGGTTTCGTGGAATGACGCGTTTGCGCCGTGACGTCACGACGCAATCGCGTCATTCCGCGAAACCCCGCCCCCCGAGCTGGGCACTCGGGAGAAGGGGGTTTCAAAGTCTAAAAGTGCCACGGCGGGTGTTAGGGGGTCTCGGCGCCCCCTCCAATCCGGCGCCCAGGTCGCCTGCCCCCCTAGCCCCCCCCTAGTTTCGGCCCTGGCTTCTTAGTATGTACTGTACTATATATTATCCATCCGTTGTTTTCCTTTTCCAGATAGATGATACATACTGTACTTTAATGTACTATGGGGGCCATTCCGAGTTGTTCGTAGCTGTGCTAAATTTAGCACAGCTACGATCGTGAACTCAGACATGCAGGGGGACGCCCAGCTCAGGGCTAGTCCGCCCCGCAAGTCAGTGCCGCCCCCCCCCCCCCCGCCCCCGCAGAAGTGCAAAGGCATCGCACAGCGGCGATGCCTCTGCACTTCAAGAGTAGCTCCCGGCCAGCGCAGCTTTAGCGTGCTGGCCGGGAGCTACTCCTCGCTCCCCGGACCGCAGCGGCTGCGTGTGACATCATGCAGCCGCTGCGGGCCACTCCCCGCACGGTCCGGCCATGCCTTCGTTGGCCAAACTGCGCCCACGAAACGGCGCCCAAATGCCGCCGTTTTGCCCCCTCCCGCCCATCGACCGCCTCTGCCTGTTAATCAGGCAGAGGTGATCGTAGTGCAGAAATGGGCGGCCATGCGCCGGCGCAATGCGGCACCGGCACATGTGCGGTTCTGACCCGATTGCTACACTGCGAAAAACTGCAGCGTGTGATTGGGACAGAATGACCCCCAACATTCAACAAACTACCACCCCGCATCGGTATCTTCAACAGAACAGTGGAAAAGGTCATTTCTGGAACCAAAAATAAAAGAGCCTATCTTCTAATGCTCCAATGTAGATTCTCTAGACTAGAGGTGTGCAACCCATAGGTCAGGACGCAAATAGGCCGCAAAATGTATTGAGGCCCCATGCTTATCACATATGTAGCACATTTGACATCTGTCTGAGTACTGGAATAATGGTACACTGATACTTGGGATTACAGAACAATGGTAAACTGGTGCCTGGGGCACAAAACAATTGCACACTGACAGCTGGGGTCCCTTAACAATGTTATACTGATACTTGGAGTATCAGGAATAATGGCACACTCACACTTGGGATCCTGGAGTAATGGCACACTGACACCTGGGAGCCTGGAATAATGGCACACTGACACCTGGGAGCCTGGAATAATGGCACACTAACACTTATGATCCTGAAATAATGGTACACTGATACTTGGGATCCTGGAATAATGGCAAACTGACACCTGGGAGCCTCGAATAATGGTACACTGATATTCGGGATCCTGGAATAATGGCACACTGACACCTGGGATCCTGGAATAATGGCACACTGACACTTAGGATCCTGGAATAATGGCACACTGACACCTGGGATCCTGGAATAATGGCACACTGACACTTAGGATCCTGGAATAATGGCACACTGACACCTGGGATCCTGGAATAATGGCACACTGACACTTAGGATCCTGGAATAATGGCACACTGACACCTGGGATCCTGGAATAATGGTACACTGACACCTGAGATCCTGGAATAATGGCACACTGACACTTGGGGTCCCTAAACAATGTTATACTGATACTTGGAGTATCAGGCATAAGGGTACACTGACACTTGGGATCCTGGAAATAATGGCACATTGACACTTGAGATCATGGAATAATGGCACACTGACACCTGGGATCCTGGAATAATGGCACACTGACACTTGGGATCCTGGAAATAATGGCACATTGACACTTGAGATCATGGAATAATGGCACACTGGCACCTGGGATCCTGTAATAATGGCACACTGACACTCGGGGTCCCTAAACAATGTTATACTGATACTTGGAGTCTTAGGTATAATGGTACACTGGCACTTGGGATCCTGGAATAATGGCACACTGACACTTGGGATCATGGAAAAAATGGCACATTGACACTTGAGATCATGGAATAATGGCACACTGGCACCTGGGATCCTGGAATAATGGCACACTGGCACTTGGGATCCTGGAATAATGGCACACTGGCACTTGGAGTCCCTGGAACAATAACACTAGCAATTAGCATCCTGGACCAATAGCACTAGCATTTAGGGTCCCGCATTTGCACTTATTCAACCTTCCCAGACAAGGTTTTTAATGGATATTGTGTTGTTGTTTTTTTTTTTGCGTGTTCTCCATATTTTAAATAGTGATGTGATGGAATGGCTGCAAACTCACTCCCCCACCTGTCTGTGATTGGCCGTGGACTCCAGTGATGTCACTACAGGGCCAAAATATTCCTGTTTTCGGGTGTTTTCGGTTATCCGGATAATGGATACTCGACCTGTATTTACTGACATTGCTTATGTTTATTTGTGTTTATTAAATTGGATTCAAATGATGCAGGATCCATTTGCGTTAGGCCTAGTACAGTATATGTAACTAAAGCCAGATAAATTTCATTCTTACAGGGTTATTCATCCATCGATTAATGCACATCTCCAATGTTTTGGGGTCTATGCAGAACGGGTCCCGAGATACCACATGCAGGGCCGGTTCTGGGGCTCTGTGCGCCCCGGGCGCCAATAGGGGGGCGTGGATTCGTACAGGGGGCGTGGTCATTTACGCCCCCTGTACAGACTACTGTAGCGCTGAAATGTGCGGTGCGCGATGACGTCATCGCGCACCGCACAGTAAAGGACCTCTCCACAGCGGCCAGCGGCAGCGGGGGGCACAGCAGCAGCGGATCTTGCCCTGGTGCGGCGCCCTCCGGATGGCGTCCTGCTTGCCCGTGGCAAGATCCGCTACTGACCACATGCACTTCCCAACTGTCTCTATTGTGCAGGGCCGTAACTAGGGGGGGGGGGGAAGGGGCTAAGGGGGCATGCACCCCGGGTGTAGGATTTGAGGGGGAGCCAAGGAGTTACAGAGGAGCAGGGTTTTTTTTTTTTTTTTTACTGGCAGTGCTGTGCTGCTCCGGTGAGACAGCAGACAGCTCCCAGGGCAATGTATCTGACCCACCTGTCTGCCCACAGCTGGCTCCAAAGCTGTGCGGGTGAGCTCCAGTACCTGGGATCTCTCCTATGACAGCTTCTGTATTAAACTCTCTTCTTTGCCATGCAGTGCTGCGACTAGCGTGCAGTGCCCCGCACAAGCTTTAGAAGCTCACTGTGCTCCCAGGTAGCAGTATCAACCTCCGCTTTGCCTCCCAGATGGGGGGCATTGGTGTAGCTTATAAGGGGGTGTAGTGCAGTGATGTAGTGTACCATATAGGGTATGTAGTGTAGTAATGTATTGCAGTATATAAGGGCATGTAGTGCACTGATGTGGTGTAGCATATAAGGGGATGTAGCGTAGTGATGTAGTGTAGCATATATGGTATGTAATGCAGTGCATAGGCGCATTTAGGGGGTAATTCCAAGTTGATCGCAGCAGGAATTTTGTTAGCAGTTGGGCAAACCCATGTGCACTGCAGGGGAGGCAGATATAACATGTGCAGAGAGAGTTAGATTTGGGTGGGTTATTTTGTTTCTGTGCAGGGTAAATACTGGCTGCTTTATTTTTACACTGCAAATTAGATTGCAGATTGAACACACCACACCCAAATGTAACTCTCTCTGCACATGTTAAATCTGCCTCCCCTGCAGTGCACATGGGGGTCATTCCGAGTTGTTCGCTCTGTAAAAATCTTCGCATCGCAGCGATTTTCCGCTTAGTGCGCATGCGCAATGTTCGCACTGCGACTGCGCCAAGTAAATTTGCTATGCAGTTAGGAATTTTACTCACGGCTTTTTCATCGTTCTGGCGATCGTAATGTGATTGACAGGAAGTGGGTGTTACTGGGCGGAAACAGGCCGTTTTTATGGGCGTGTGGGAAAAAACGCTACCGTTTCCGGAAAAAACGCAGGAGTGGCTGGAGAAACGGGGGAGTGTCTGGGCGAACGCTGGGTGTGTTTGTGACATCAAACCAGGAACGACAAGCACTGAACTGATCGCAGATGCCGAGTAAGTCTGGAGCTACTCAGAAACTGCTACGAGGTGTGTAATCGCAATATTGCGAATACATGGTTCGCAATTTTAAGAAGCTAAGATTCACTCCCAGTAGGCGGCGGCTTAGCGTGAGCAAATCTGCAAAAATCAGCTTGCGAGCGAACAACTCGGAATGACCCCCATGGTTTTGCCCAACTGCTAACAAAATTCCTGCTGCGATCAATTTCGAATTACCCTCATAGTGTAGTTATGTAGTGCAGTGGATAAGAGAATGTAGTGCAGTGATGAAGTGTTATGTTATAGTGCAATGTAAGAGGACACACAGAGGAGCATATAGTTGAACATTCTGGTGGGGCATGTGACGTATAGGACATTTGAGGCATATAGGGGAATATTGTACAGTAGTATACCTTTTTAGAAAAAAATTGATAATCTGGTTATTTTAGTCTGATAGTTTTTTTTTTTTTTGGGGGGGTGGCACCAAATTACTGCCTTGCAACGGGTGACGAAAATCCTAGTTTTGGCCCTGCATTGTGCTGTGTCCACTGTCAATACACTCCAGTCAGTGGTTGCTTGGCTGTGCTGTCTCCACTGCAACACAGCAGCAGCCACTGACACTCCAGTCAGTGGCTGCTGCTATTTTGTGCTCTGTCCACACCACCAGTGGTGCGCTGCTCAAGGAGAGAGAGACGCGGGCGGCCACAACCCGCCCAGCCATCCCCCATGGTCCTGTGCGCGCCCTCCGCGCCAGCCACGGGAGCGTGATTACATAACAATCATGCTCCCAGCAGGCTGGGAAGGGCAGGCGCGCACAGCGGCGGCGGCTTTGGTGAGTGCACTGAGCGGCGGCCAAGCGGCGGTGGGTACGGCGTACCCGTGGCTAAATTCTTAATGGTACGCCATACCCGTGCATATCTGTCCACTTGCACCGCTGGCCCACACCAAATATAAGTAGTGTGACTCCACAGTGTCATTTGCAAAAAAAGTAAATAAGTAAAAAAAAGTAAAAAAAAAATGTTTTATTGTACAATTGTTTCTCTGACGTCCTAGTGGATGCTGGGTACTCCGTAAGGACCATGGGGAATAGACGGGCTCCGCAGGAGACTGGGCACTCTTTAAAGAAAGATTAGGTACTATGGCCCTCATTCCGAGTTGGTCGGTCGCAAGGCGAATTTAGCAGAGTTGCTCACGCTAAGCCGCCGCCTACTGGGAGTGAATCTTAGCTTCTTAAAATTGCGACCGATGTATTCGCAATATTGCGATTACTAACTACTTAGCAGTTTCAGAGTAGCTCCAGACTTACTCTGCCTGTGCGATCAGTTCAGTGCTTGTCGTTCCTGGTTGACGTCACAAACACACCCAGCGTTCGCCCAGGCACTCCCACCGTTTCCCCGGCCACTCCTGCGTTTTTTCCGGAAACGGTAGCGTTTTCAGCCACACGCCCCTGAAACGCCGTGTTTCCGCCCAGTAACACCCATTTCCTGTCAATCACATTACGATCGCCGGAGCGAAGAAAAAGCCGTGAGTAAAAATACTTTCTTCATAGTAAAGTTACTTGGAGCAGTCGCAGTGCGAACTTTGCGCATGCGTACTAAGCGGATTTTCACTGCGATGCGATGAAAAAGAACGAGCGAACAACTCGGAATGAGGGCCTATATCTGGTGTGCACTGGCTCCTCCCTCTATGCCCCTCCTCCAGACCTCAGTTAGAATCTGTGCCCGGCCAGAGCTGGATGCACTTAGTGGGCTCTCCTGAGCTCACTAAAAAAGAAAGTATTTGTTAGGTTTTTTATTTTCAGTGAGATCTGCTGGCAACAGACTCACTGCTACGTGGGACTTAGGGGAGAGAAGCAAACCTACCTGCTTGCAGCTAGTTTGTGCTTCTAAGGCTACTGGACACCATTAGCTCCAGAGGGATCGAACACAGGGCCCGTCCCCGGAGCCGCGCCGCCGTCCCCCTTGCAGAGCCAGAAGACGGAAGATTCCAGAGAAAATCGGCGGCTGAAGACTCCGGTCTTCAATAAGGTAGCGCACAGCACTGCAGCTGTGCGCCATTGCTCCCACAGCACACCACACGCTCCGGTCACTGATGGGTGCAGGGCGCTGGAGGGGGGGGGCGCCCTGGGCTGCAATTTGTATACCTTACTTGGCAAAATGCACATAATACAGTTCTAAACTGTATATGTGCCTAATCCCCCGCCATAAATATTATTAAAAAAGTGGGAGAAGCCCGCCGCTGAAGGGGCGGGGCTATCTTCCTCAGCACAGCCAGCGCCATTTTCTCTTCACAGCTCCGCTGGAAGGACGCTCCCCAGGCTCTCCCCTGCAGTATACACTACGGAAAGGGTATAAAAGAGAGGGGGGGCACATAAATTTAGGCGCAAATTGTGATAATAAGCAGCTATTGGGGGGAAAATTAACTTTGTACTAGTGTAAATCCCTCTGTTATATAGCGCTCTGGTGTGTGCTGGCATACTCTCTCTCTGTCTCCCCAAAGGACTTTGTGGGGTCCTGTCCTCAGTCAGAGCATTCCCTGTGTGTGTGTGCGGTGTGTCGGTACGGCTGTGTCGACATGTTTGATGAGGACGCTTACGTGGAGGCGTAGCAGGTGCCAATAAGTGTGATGTCGCCCCCTATGGGGCCGACACCTGAGTGGATGGATATGTGGAAGGTATTAACCGACAGTGTCAACTCCTTGCATAAAAGGTTCGATGACGCAGCAGCCTCGGGACAGTCGGCGTCTCAGCCCGCGCCTGCCCAGGCATCTCAGAGGCCATCAGGGGCTCAAAAACGCCCGCTACCTCAGATGGCAGACACAGATGTCGACACGGAGTCTGACTCCAGTGTCGACGAGGATGAGACAAATGTACAATCCACAAGGGCCATCCGATGCATGATTACGGCAATGAAAAATGTGTTGCACATTTCTGACATTAACCCGGTTACCACAAAAAAGGGTATTATGTTTGGGGAGAAAAAGCAGCCAGTGACTTTTCCCCCATCTGATGAGTTAAATGAATTGTGTGAAGAAGCGTGGGGTTCCCCAGATAAGAAACTAGTGATTTCTAAGCGGTTACTAATGGCGTACCCTTTCCCGCCAACGGATAGGTTACGCTGGGAGACATCCCCTAGGGTGGACAAGGCGCTCACATGCTTATCAAAAAAGGTGGCACTGCCGTCTCAGGATACGGCCGCCTTAAAGGAGCCTGCAGATAGAAAGCAGGAGGCTATCCTGAAGTCTGTGTATACACACTCAGGTACTATACTGAGACCTGCTATTGCTTCAGCATGGATGTGTAGTGCTGCAGCAGCATGGTCTGATTCCCTGTCAGATAACATTGATTAACTTGACAGAGACACTATTTTGTTAACCATAGAGCATATTAAAGACGTAGTCTTATATATGAGGGATGCACAGAGGGACATTTGCCTGCTGGCATCTAGAATTAATGCAATGTCCATTTCTGCCAGGAGAGTATTATGGACTCGGCAGTGGACAGGTGATGCTGACTCTAAAAGGCACATGGAGGTTTTGCCTTATAAGGGTGAGGAATTGTTTGGGGACGGTCTCTCGGACCTCGTATCCACAGCAACAGCTGGGAAGTCGACTTTTTTACCTCAGGTTCCCTCACAGCCTAAGAAAGCACCGTATTATCAAGTACAGTCCTTTCGGCCTCAGAAAGGCAAGCGGGTCAGAGGCGCGTCCTTTCTGCCCAGAGGCAGGGGTAGAGGGAAAAAACTGCACCACACAGCCAGTTCCCAGGAACAAAAATCCTCCCCTGCTTCCACTAAGTCCACCGCATGACGCTGGGGCTCCACAGGTGGAGCCAGGTGCGGTGGGGGCCCGTCTCTGGAACTTCAGCGACCAGTGGGTTCGCTCACAGGTGGATCTCTGGGTTCTACAAGTGGTATCTCAGGGATACAAGCTGGAGTTCGAGACGTCTCCCCCTCGCCGTTACCTCAAATCAGCCTTGCCAGCTGCTCCCAAGGAAAGGGAGGTAGTACTGGCGGCAATTCACAAGCTGTACCTCCAGCAGGTGATAATCAAAGTTCCCCTCCTTCAACAGGGACCGGGTTACTATTCCACAATGTTTGTGGTACCGAAACCAGACGGTTCGGTGAGACCCATTCTAAATTTGAAATCCTTGAACACTTATATAAGGAAGTTCAAGTTCAAAATGGAATCGCTCAGGGCGGTTATTGCAAGCCTGGAAGAGGGGGATTATATGGTATCACTGGACATCAAGGATGCTTACCTACATGTCCCCATTTACCCACCTCACCAGGAGTACCTCCGATTTGTGGTACAGGACTGCCATTACCAATTCCAGACGTTGCCGTTTGGTCTGTCCACGGCACCGAGGGTATTAACCAAGGTAATGGCCGAAATGATGATACTCCTTCGAAAGAAGGGAGTTATAATTATCCCGTACTTGGACGATCTCCTTATAAAGGTGAGGTCCAAGGAGCAGTTGTTGGTCGGAGTAGCGCTATCTCAGGAAGTGCTACAACAGCACGGCTGGATTCTGAATATCCCAAAGTCGCAGCTGGTTCCTACAATGCGTCTGCTGTTCTTGGGTATGATTCTAGACACAGAACAGAAGAAGGTGTTTCTCCCGGAGGAGAAGGCCAAGGAGTTGTCATCTCTGGTCAGAGACCTCCTGAAACCAAAACAGGTGTCGGTGCATCACTGCACGCGAGTCCTGGGAAAGATGGTGGCTTCTTACGAAGCAATTCCCTTCGGCAGGTTCCATGCAAGGATCTTTCAGTGGGATCTGTTAGACAAGTGGTCCGGATCGCATCTTCAGATGCATCGGTTGATCACCCTGTCCCCGAGGGCCAGGGTGTCTCTGCTGTGGTGGCTGCAGAGTGCTCATCTTCTCGAGGGCCGCAGATTCGGCATTCAGGACTGGGTCCTGGTGACCACGGATGCAAGCCTCCGAGGTTAGGGGGCAGTCACTCAGGGAAGAAACTTCCAAGGACAATGGTCGAATCAGGAGACTTCCCTACACATAAATATTCTGGAACTAAGGGCCATTTACAATGCCCTAAGTCAAGCAAAACCCCTGCTTCAAAACCAGCCGGTGCTGATTCAGTCAGACAACATCACGGCGGTCGCCCATGTAAACCGACAGGGCGGCACAAGAAGCAGGATGGCAATGGCAGAAGCCACAAGGATTCTCCGATGGGCGGAGAATCACGTGATAGCACTGTCAGCAGTGTTCATTCCGGGAGTGGACAACTGGGAAACAGACTTCCTCAGCAGGCACGACCTCCACCCGGGAGAGTGGGGACTTCATCCAGAAGTTTTCCAGCTGATTGTAAATCGTTGGGAAAGGCCACAGGTGGACATGATGGCGTCCCGCCTCAACAAAAAGCTAAAAAGATATTGCGCCAGGTCAAGGGACCCTCAGGCGATAGCTGTGGACGCTCTAGTGACACCGTGGGTGTACCAATCGGTTTATGTGTTCCCTCCTCTTCCTCTCATACCAAAGGTACTGAGGATAATAAGAAAGAGAGGAGTAAGAACTATACTCATCGTTCCGGATTGGCCAAGAAGAACTTGGTACCCGGAACTACAAGAAATGATCTCAGAGGACCCTTGGCCTCTGCTGCTCCGACAGGACCTGCTGCAGCAGGGGCCCTGTCTGTTCCAAGACTTACCGCGGCTGCGTTTGACGGCATGGCGGTTGAACGCCGGATCCTGATGGAAAAGGGCATTCCGGTTGAAGTCATTCCTACGCTGATAAAAGCTAGGAAGGATGTGACAGCAAAACATTATCACCGCATATGGCGAAAATATGTTGCTTGGTGTGAGGCTATGAAGGCCCCAACAGAGGAATTTCAGCTGGGTCGATTTCTGCACTTCCTACAGTCAGAAGTGACTATGGGCCTAAAATTGGGACCCATAAAAGTCCAGATTTCGGCCCTGTCTATTTTCTTTCAAAAAGAACTGGCTTCACTGCCTGAAGTTCAGACGTTTGTCAAGGGAGTGCTGCATATTCAGCCCCCTTTTGTGCCTCCAGTGGCACCTTGGGATCTCAACGTTGTGTTGGATTTCCTAAAATCACATTGGCTTGAGCCACTTCAGACCGTGGAGTTGAAGTATCTCACGTGGAAAGTGGTCATGCTTTTGGCCTTGGCTTCGGCTAGGCGTGTGTCAGAATTGGCGGCTTTGTCATGTAAAAGCCCCTATCTGATCTTCCATATGGACAGGGCAGAATTGAGGACTCATCCCCAATTTCTCCCTAAGGTGGTATCAGCGTTTCATTTGAACCAACCTATTGTGGTGCCTGCGGCTACTCGGGACTTGGAGGATTCCAAGTTGCTGGACGTAGTCCGGGCCCTGAAAATCTATGTTTCCAGGACGGCTAGAGTCAGGAAAACTGACTCGCTGTTTATCCTGCATGCACCCAACAAGCTGGGTGCTCCTGCTTCTAAGCAGACTATTGCTCGCTGGATCTGTAGCACGATTCAACTTGCACATTCTGCGACTGGACTGCTGCATCCTAAATCAGTAAAAGCCCATTCCACGAGGAAGGTGGGCTCTTATTGGGCGGCTGCTTTACAACTTTGCCGAGCTGCTACCTGGTCGGGATCAAACACGTTTGCAAAATTCTACAAGTTTGATACCCTGGCTGAGGAGGACCTTGAGTTTGCTCATTCGGTGCTGCAGAGTCATCCGCACTCTCCCGCCCGTTTGGGAGCTTTGGTATAATCCCCATGGTCCTTACGGAGTACCCAGCATCCACTAGGACGTCAGAGAAAATAAGAATTTACTCACCGGTAATTCTATTTCTCGTAGTCCGTAGTGGATGCTGGGAGCCCGTCCCAAGTGCGGACTTCTGCAATACTTGTATATAGTTATTGCTTAACTATAGGGTTATTGTTCTGAGCCATCTGTTTAATGAGGCTCAGCTGTTGTTCATACTGTTAACTGGGTATAGTTATCACAAGTTGTACGGTGTGATTGGTGTGGCTGGTATGAGTCTTACCCTGGATTCAAAATCCTTTCCTAGTAATGTCAGCTCTTCCGGGCACAGTTTCCCTAACTGAGGTCTGGAGGAGGGGCATAGAGGGAGGAGCCAGTGCACACCAGATATAGTACCTAATCTTTCTTTAAAGAGTGCCCAGTCTCCTGCGGAGCCCGTCTATTCCCCATGGTCCTTACAGAGTACCCAGCATCCACTACGGACTACGAGAAATAGAATTACCGGTGAGTAAATTCTTATTTTTTGCTGTACATCACTGTGTTTGTTTGCATACATATAATCACTGTGATAAACCACAGAATGAGCTGTCATTTGCAAAAAAAGTAGTAAAAAAAAATTGTTCTATTGTTTGTACTACTTCTTCTGTGTATTGTACCACAGTGCGTTTGTTCACGTACATATAAAAGTGCTGTGGCTCATCGTAGTGTGAGCTGAGCTGCGAATTGTAAAAAAGTAGAAAAAAAATCTATTGTTTGTACTATGTGCGTTCGCTGATATAGATAATGATCAGTTGAGAGAAGAGCAAGTGCAGCAAGCAAATACTAGCACTGCAGCTGCAGCCACCAGTCATTACAATACTAGTCCTTAAATGTAATCTATAAAGCCAATGCCCAAAGGCATACAGAGTTTAAGGGCCTTTTTCAGAGATGACGATTAACGCACATCCCTGATGGGACTTGTTCTGTGCATGTGCAGAATGGGTCTCGTGATTTAGCGCGCAGTTCCCCCAAGCCTCTGCCTGACTGACAGGCAGAGGCATATGGGTAGTGGGTGGGGTGGGGTGGGGTGCGTGGGCATTCCTAGCCACAGTTCCCAGAAATGGGGCCATGTGGCCCCCCATTTTTAGGGAGGAAAGAGTCAGGGGTCTGCATGTCATCACACAGACTTCCTGACCTTGTAGCCCCTACTTCCATTGGTCGCAATGTTGGATGCCAGCTTGCGACGTTGGTCGCAGTGCTGGGATCGCAGCTACATGCAGAAGGCATGTCTTTTACTAAGATGTCTCCTGCATGCCCCTCCTGGAGATCGGACAAAAATACAATGCTGATTGCATGCAGCACAGCTTTTTCGCCCATCTCTGGATCAGGCCCTAAATCAGGGCATCTGAAATAAAAAAAACATTCTACAGTGCTAAAGAAAAAACACCTCTAATAAAGGAAAAGTTTAGTTCAATCAATCCTTTTTTGATTCTTCTCTTATTGTATTTTTGCCGCTAGACCTTACCTCAGTGTCTGAGATGTGAGGGAGTAAAAAATAAGTGAAAATGACTGGCTGCGGGATGTACTAAGCGGAAAATGCGGTAAACCCCTGTTTACCGCATTTTCCTAATGTAGTATCCCCCGGCCGCCAGGTCAGCACTGCGGAGGGGTTCGCCAGCTTTTGCTGGTGATACCCCATAGAAGCCTATGGGCTTCTTTCGGCAGCGCTGTGTGAGGGATCCGGATCCCTCCCAGCATGCCCCACGGCCGCCCAAGTCATTCTGCACATGTGCAGAATGACACAGGGGGACGAAACCCAGAGGTCAGGTAGACGCCAGGGATCGCGAAGCACAGCTCTTATCGGAAGAGCTGTCCTTCGCAATGCTAAGCGCAAATGTAAGTACATATGCGCTTAGCATCGTGACGATGGGCAGCAATGTCACATAGTACATCCCGCCCTGGAAAACCAACACCAAAATCCAAAACCAAAGCACAGGGGTCGGAGCATATTCTTAGATATAACTTGTGCCCCCTCATGTAACTAGTGGTCCTGTGGGTCTCCCCTTATAACTAGTAGCCATGTGTGTCCCCTCATGTAACTAGTGACCCTGAGTGCCCCCTCATATAACTAGTGACCCCGTGTGCCCTTCCTTAAATCCCTCCCTTCCCACACATTATATTTTGAAGGAATGGAAAAATAGGATTTTGGTTACCTACCGGTAAATCCTTTTCTCGTAATCCGTAGATTAGTACCATGGGGTATAGACAGGTCCACCAGGAGCCATTGGCACTTTAAGAGTTTGAGAGTGTGGGCTGGCTCCTCCCTCTATGCCCCTCTTTCCAGACTCAGTCTAGAAACTGTGCCCGAGGAGACGGACATCTTTGAGAGAAGGATTTAACACAGATAGTGGAGAGATTCACACCAGCTCACACATACAAGGCAAACCAAGCTAACTAGCTTGAAACATTCAGCAACTGCTGAAACATTGCTTACCAAGTAACAATGCAGTACATAACTAAACAAAGTACTACCGAACCAAATAACGGTTGCAGGAAAACGAAGCGCTGGGCAGGCGCCCAGCATCCTCTACGGACTACGAAAAAAGGATTTACCGGTAGGTAACCAAAATCCTATTTTCTCTTACGTCCTAGAGGATGCTGGGGTCCACATTAGTACCATGGGGATGTACCAAAGCTCCCAGAACGGGAGGGAGAATGCTGAGGCTCCTTCAGAACTGATTGACTGAACTTCAGATCATCAGAGGCCAAAGTATCGAACTTGTAAAACTTTGCAAACGTGTTCGACCCAGACCAAGTTGCAGCTCGGCAAAGTTGCCCTGCCGAGACACCCCGGGCAGTCGCCCAGGAAGATCCCACCTTACGAATAGAGTGGGCCTTAACAGATTTTGGACACGGCAGCCCTGCCGTAGAATAAGCATGCTGGATAGTGAACCTAATCCAGCGAGAAATAGTCTGCTTAGAAGCAGGACACCCAATTTTCTTGGGGTCATATACAGATGGGTCCATGTTTATCTTGACCTTTAATAGGATTAACTGAGACTGGGCAGTCGGACTTAATCCACTGCTGTAATGACTTGATCCCATGCTGTATTGTATTGCAGCTGAGAACAATAGATGAAGGGTTTATGTTAATAAACCATGTTGTGCCTAGGTGCAGCAAACTAGCCAAGATAACCGTGGACCCATCTGTAGGACAGAGAGTTCAACTTTCTGTGACGAGAAGTTCTCTTCACATATATCTTCAGAGCCCTTACATCATCCAAGGACTTTGATGTAATTGAGGAGTCAGTAGCCACTGGCACAATAGGTTGGTTGATATGAAATGCCGACACAACCTTTGGAAGAAACTGCTGACGTGTCCGGAGCTCAGCTCTATCTTCGTGGAAGACAGGATAAAGCCCCAAATTTGGACACGCGTCTAGCAATAGCTAAGGCCAACAACGTGACCGCGTTCCATGTAAGAAATTTGACCTCAACCTCCTGTAGAGGCTCAAACCAATCTGACTGGAGGAACTGCAACACCATGTTAAGGTCCCAAGGCACAGTAGGCGGTACAAAGGGATGTTGGATGTGCAGAACTCCCTTCAAAAAAGTCTGAACCTCAGGGAGGGCAGCCAATTGTTTCTGGAAGAAAATGGACAGGGCCAAAATCTGGACCTTCACAGATACCAACCTTAGGCCCATATCCACACCTGCTTGCAGGAAGAGGAGAAAACGTCCAAGTTGAAACTCCCCCGTAGGAAACTTCTTGGATTCACACCAAGAGACATGTTTCTTCCAAATACGATGGTAATGTTTAGACGTTACCTCTTTCCTGCCCTGTATCAGGGTAGGAATGACCTACTTCGGAATGCCCTTCTGAGCAAGTATCAGGCGCTCAACTTCCATGCCGTCAAACATAGCCGCGTTAAGTTTTGATAGGCGAACGGCCCCTGCTGCAGCAGGTCCTCCCGAAGAGGAAGAAGCCTCGGTTCTTCTTGCAGTAGATTCAGAAGGTCCGCGTACCAAACCCTTCTCGGCCAGTCTGGAGCAATGAGGATCGCTTGAACCCTTGTTCTCCTTATGAGCTTTAGGATTCTTGGGATGAGTGGGAGTGGTGGAAACACGTACACTTACTGGAACACCCACGGAGACACCAGGGCGTCCACTGCCACTGCTTGTGGGTCCCTCGACCTGGAACAATAACGCCAAAGCTTCTTGTTGAGACGAGAGGCCATCATGTCTATTTGGGGTAATCCCCAAAGGTCTGTTATTTTCTTGAACACCTCCGGATGGAGACCCCACTCCCCTGGATGGAGATCGTGTCTGCTGAGGAAGTCTGCTTCCCAGTTGTCTACTCCCGGAATGAAGATGGCTGACAGCGCCAACGCGTGTTTTTCTGTCCAGAGGAGTGTTCTTGTCACCTCTGACATTGCCGCTCTGCTCTTCATTCTGCCCTGTCGGTTTATGTAAGCCACTGTTGTTATGTTGTCCGACTGCACTTGAATGGCCCGATTTCTTAGAAGAGGGGCCGCCTGAAGAAGACTGTTGTAGGCGGCTTTTAGATCCAGGATGATGATGTGCAGGCCGGCTTCCAGGCTTGACCACCGTCCCTGGAAAGTTACTCTTTGAGTGACTGCTCCCCAGCTCCGAAGGCTCGCATCCGTGGTTAGAAGGACCCATTCCTGAATCCTGAACCTGCGGCCCTCCAGAAGGAGAGGTAATTGTAACCACCAGAGGAGTGAAATCCTGGCCTTCGGCGACAGACAAATTCTCTGGTGCATGTGGAGATGAGATCCCGACCACTTGTCCAGAAGATCCAGTTGGAAGGTCAGAGCGTAGAACCTCCCGTACTGGAGAGCCTCGTAAGAGGCCACCATCTTTCCAAACAGGCGAATGCATTGATGAACCGACACCTGGGCTGGCTTCAGGACATCCCGGACCATAGTTTGTATCACCAACGTCTTTTCCTGTGGAAGAAACACCTTCTGCACTTCTGTGTCCAGGATCATTCCCAGAAAGGAGAACCTCTGGGATGGTTCCAAATGTGACTTTGGAAGGTTCAGAATCCAACCATGACTCTTGAGGAGGTGTGTTGTGAGAACAATGGACTGCAGCAGCTTCTCCTTGGACGATGCATTTATCAGCAGATCGTCCAGATATGGAATGATGTTCACCCCTTGTTTGCAGAGGAGAACCATCATCTCTGCCATCACCTTGGTAAACACCATTGATGCTGTGGAGAGGCCGAATGGCAGGGCCTGGAACTGGAAATTACAGTCCCGCAATGCGAAACAGAGATAAGCCTGATGCGGCAGCCATATCGGAATGTGGAGGTACGCATCCTTGATATCCAGGGATACCAGGAATTCCCCCTCTTCCAGACCTGATACCCTGAGAGACTCCATCTTGAACTTGAACTCCTTTAGAAAGAGGTTCAATGATTTTAGGTTCAGAATGGGCCTGACTGAACCATCCGGTTTCGGTACCACGAAAAGGTTCAAATAGTAACCTGTGGCCTGCGCAGGAGGAGGAACTGGCACAATGACCTGTGCCTTCACCAACTTTTGGACAGCTTGTTGTAGTACAGTACTGTCTGCCAACAGAGCTGGTAAGCCTGATTTGAAAAAACGATGAGGAGGGAGACTTTGAAATTCCAGCCTGTATCCCTCAGATACAATATCTATCACCCAGGGATCCAGGCCAGACGATACCCAGACGTGACTGAAGTGTCAGAGTCTCTCTCCCACCGGCCCCACCTCCAGGCCACGCAGTCCACCGTCGTGCGGAGGACTTTGGCGTACCTGAATCAGGCTTTTGTTCCTGGGAACCTGCAGTGGCAGGTTTCTTGGACTTAACTCAACCTCCCCTAAAGAAGGTATTGGATGGTCTGGCCTTTCTAGGCTTGTTAGGCCGAAAGGACTGTGTTGCAGATGAAGAGAAGGATTTCTTTGGAGCAGGTGCTGCTGAGGGAAGAAACGGAGACTTACCCGCTGTAGCCGTGGATATCCACGCGTCTAGAGCTTCCCCAAAGAGAGCCTGAGCTGTATAGGGTAGGGACTCCACACTTTTTCTGGATTCCACGTCAGCTGACCACTGGCGCAGCCACAGTCCCGGACGAGCTGAAACAGACATGGAAGATATTCCCGCAGCCATGGAACCCAGGTCTTTCATGGACTCTACCATAAAACCTACTGAATCATGTATGTTGCGTAAACATAATGCAACATCATCCTTATCCATCGTATCCAAATCCTCAAGTAAGGTAGCCGACCACTTTACTATAGCCTTTGCAATCCATGCACTAGCAATAGTGGGACGTAATTAGAGATGTGCACCGGAAATTTTTCGGGTTTTGTGTTTTGGTTTTGGATTCGGTTCCGCGGCTGTGTTTTCGATTCGGACGCATTTTGGCAAAACCTCCCTGAAATTTTTTTGTCGGATTCGGGTGTGTTTTGGATTCGGGTGTTTTTTTTCAAAAACCCCTCAAAAACAGCTTAAATCATAGAATTTGGGGGTAATTTTGATCCTATAGTATTATTAACCTCAATAACCATAATTTCCACTCATTTCCAGTCTATTCTGAACACCTCACACCTCACAATGTTATTTTTAGTCCTAAAATTTGCACCGAGCTCGCTGGATGACTAAGCTAAGTGACCCAAGTGGGCGGCACAAACACCTGGCCCATCTAGGAGTGGCACTGCAGTGTCAGACAGGATGGCACTTAAAAAAATAGTCCCCAAACAGCACATGATGCAAAGAAAAGAGAAAAAGAGGTGCACTGTGGTAGCTGGATGGCTAAGCTAAGTGATACAAGTGGGCGGCACAAACACCTGGCCCATCTAGGAGTGGCACTGCAGTGTCAGACAGGATGGCACTTAAAAAAATTGTCCCCAAACATCACATGATACAAAGATAAATAAATAAAAAAGAGGTGCAAGATGGAATTGTCCTTGAGCCCTCCCACCCACCCTTATGTTGTATAAACAGGACATGCACACTTTAAAAAAACCATCATTTCAGCGAAAGGGTCTGCCACACCACTGTGGCTGAAATGACTGGTTGGTTTGGGCCCCCACCAAAAAAAGAAGCAATCAATCTCTCCTTGCTCAAACTGGCTCTACAGAGGCAAGATGTCGACCTCATCATCATCCTCCGATTCTTCACCCCTTTCACTGTGTACATCCCCCTCCTCACAGAGCATTAATTCGTCCCCACTGGAATCCACCATCTGTGTACTTTCTGGAGGCAATTGCTGGTGAATGTCTCCACGGAGGAATTGATTATAATTAATTTTTATGAACATCATCCTCTCCACAGTTTGTGGAAGTAACCTCGTACGCCGATCGCTGACAAGGTGACCGGCTGCACTAAACACTCTTTCGGAGTACACACTGGAGTGGGGGCAACTTAGGTAAAATAAAGCCAGTTTGTGCAAGGGTCTCCAAATTGCCTCTTTTTCCTGCCAGTATACGTACAGGCTGTCTGACATGCCTACTTGGATGCTGTCACTCATATAATCCTCCACCATTCTTTCAATGGTGACAGAATCATATGCAGTGACAGTAGACGACATGTCAGTAATCGTTGGCAGGTCCTTCAGTCCGGACCAGATGTCAGTTTTCGCTCCTGACTGCCCTGCATCAACGCCAGCAGGTGGTTTTGGAAATCTGATCCTTTTCCTGGCAGCTCCAGTGGCGGGAGAAAATGAAGGAGGAGCTGTTGGCGGGTCACGTTCCGCTTGACTTGACAAGCAGGTCTTTGAACATGTGCAGACTTGTGTCTGCTGGAAAGAGAGATACAACGTAGGCTTTAAACCTAGGATCGAGCACGGTTGCCAAAATGTAGTGCTCTGATTTCAACAGATTGACCACCCGGGAATCCTGGTTAAGCGAATGAAGGGCTCCATCCACAAGTCCCACATGCCTAGCGGAATTGCTCTGTTTTAGCTCCTCCTTCAATCTCTCCAGATGCTTCTGCAAAAGCCTGATGAAGGGAATGACCTGACTCAGGCTGGTATTGTCTGAACTGACAATACCAGCCAGGTGTGGCAAGTTCAAAGGGTTGCAGAACCTTGCACAATGTTGAAATCATTCTCCACTGCACTTGAGTCAGGTGCATTCCCCCTCCTTTGCCTATATCGTAGGCAGATGTATAGGCTTGAATGGCCTTTTGCTTCTCCTACATCCTCTGAAGCATATAGAGCAGGGGTGGGCAATTATTTCAGCTGAGGGGCCACTTGACATTTCCTGTCAGTATCCGAGGGCCACATACAAAATAGCAGCTCGCCCCACTTGCCAAAAATATATGGACGTGCTTCATGTGGAAGGGGTGTGGGCAAAAAATAATACAGATTCATATTAGGCTGCACAATAGTCTCCATTATTCAAATTGCGCTACACAGCGCCACTTACACACATTACACCAGGTAGAGCCCCTTTTACACACATTACGGCAGGTAGAGAGCCTTTTTACACATTAACATTTTATTTAGGATAATTATTGTGCAGCAAGCAAATTATCCAGTGTCTTATGGCCCCTGGGGAAAGGTGTGACACGGTGACAGAACACGGTGGGGGTGACACAGTGATAGAACACGGTGGGGGTGACACGGTGACAGAATACGGTGGGGGTGACACAGTGACAGAACACGGTGGGGGTGTGACACAATGACAGAACATGGTGGGGGTGACAGTGACAGAACACGGTGGGGGTGTGACACAGTGACAGAACACGGTGGGGGTGACACAGTGACAGAACACGGTGGGGGTGTGACACAGTGACAGAACACGGTGGGGGTGACACGGTGACAGAACACGGTGGGGGTGACACAGTGACAGAACACGGTGGGGGTGACACAGTGACAGAACACGGTGGGGGTGACACAGTGACAGAACACGGGGGGTGTGACACGGTGACAGAACATGGTGGTGGTGACACAGTGACAGAACATGGGGGGTGTGACACAGTGACAGAACACGGTGGGGGTGTGACATAATGACAGAACACGGGGGGTGTGACATAGTGACAGAACACGGTGGGGGTGACACAGTGACAGAACACGGGGGGGTGACAGTGACAGAACACAGATGTGTGACACGGTGACAGAACACGGGGGGGTGACAGTGACAGAACACAGATGTGTGACACGGTGACAGAACACGGGGGGTGTGACACAGTGAAAGAACACGGGGAGGGGGGGTGACAGAACACTGTGGGGGTGACAGTGACAGAGCACGGGGGGGTGACACAGTGACAGAACACGGGAGGGGTTGGTACAGCGAGAGCTAAAGATCTCTCCCCCAAACCTAAAAACAGTCTGACGCCACTGCCCGCACACACAAATATACACACACACACACACACACACACACACACACACACACACACACACACACTCTCTCACACACACACTTCATACTTGCCTACCTGACCCTCTCCATGAGGGAGAAAACGCTCTGTTCCTGGACTTTCCTGGTAATGTATGACTGCCATCACCTGTGGTGAGCTAGGTAATTGATAAGAAAGGTGTTTCACCACAGGTGATGGCAATCATACATTACCAGGATAATCCAGGAACAGAGCGTTTTCTCCCTCATGGAGAGGGTCAGGTAGGCAAGTATGACACACTTTCTCTCACTTTTCCCATTAACTTACTGATCTGGCTGGCAGTGGCAGGAAGGATGGATCTGTAGCAGTCTGGCTCTTGTCCCGTGTAGCTCCGCCCCTGAGGTCCCGTGTAGCCCCGCCCCCTCGTTGGCACGTAACCAGGCCCCCTTCTCGGCTGAACACAGCCGTTGTCACTGGGGACTCTGGAGGAGGCTGCTACAACGCAGCAGCAGGAGCAGCAGGGGAGAGAGGCGCCACTGGCAGCTTGGAGGTACTGCAGTGCAGAGCAATGACAAGCAGCTCAGCCGCTCGGGCCGCTTGTCATTGCTCGCTGGTGGGAGGCAGTGGGCCGGGCAGGATCGGTTTGCGGGCCGCATCCGGCCCGCGGGCCGTATTTTGCCCACCCCTAATATAGAGGGTTGAATTCCACCTCGTTACCACCTCTTGCTTCAGATGATGGCGGGGCAGGTTCAGGAGTGTTTGCTGGTGCTCCAGTCTTTGGCACGCGGTGGCTGAATGCCGAAAGTGGCCTGCAATTCTTCGAGCCACTGACAGCATCTCTTGCACGCCCCTGTCGTTTTTAAAAAAAATTCTGCACCACCAAATTCAATGTATGTGCAAAACATGGGACGTGCTGGAATTTGCCCACATGTAATGCACGCACAATATTGGTGGCATTGGGGGTAATTCTGAGTTGATCGCAGCAGGATTTTTGTTAGCAGTTGGGCAAAACCATGTGCACTGCAGGGGAGGCAGATATAACATGTGCAGAGAGAGAGAGATTTGGGTGTGGTGTGTTCAATCTGCAATCTAAATTGCAGTGTAAAAATAAAGCAGCCAGTATTTACCCTGCACAGAAACAAAATAACCCACCCAAATCTAACTCTCTCTGCAAATGTTATATCTGCCCCCCCTGCAGTGCACATGGTTTTGCCCAACTGCTAAAAAAAATTCCAGCTGCGATCAACTTGGAATTGTCCGATGTCACAAATCCCCAGGAGAGTCCAATTGGGGTAAGCCATTCGCGATGATGTTCCTCAGTTTCCGTAAGAGGTTGTCAGCTGTGTGCCTCTTATGGAAAGCAGTGATACAAAGCCTAGCCTGCCTAGGAACGAGTTGGCATTTGCGAGATGCTGCTATTGGTGCCTCCGCTGCTGTTCTTGCTGCGGGAGGCAATACATCTACCCAGTGGGCTGTCACAGTCATATAGTCCTGAGTCTGCCCTGCTCCACTTGTCCACATGTCCGTGGTTAAGTGGACATTGGGTACAACTGCATTTTTTAGGACACTGGTGAGTCTTTTTCTGACGTCTGTGTACATTCTCGGTATCGCCTGCCTAGAGAAGTGGAACCTAGATGGTATTTGGTACCGGGGACACTCTACCTCAAGAAATTCTTTAAGTCCCTGTGAACTTACGCCGGATACCGGATGCACATCTAACACCAACACAGCAGCAGTAGATGTTACACTCAAGGATCCATCGGAGGAATCCCAGTCAGTAGAGGACTAGTCAGACTTGCCAGTGACATGGCCTGCAGGACTATTGGCTTTCCTGTCTAAGGAGGAAATTGACACTGAGGGAGTTGGTGGTGTGGTTTGCAGGAGCTTGTGTACAAGAGGAAGGGATTTAGTTGTCAGTGGACTGCTTCCGCTGTCACCCAAAGTTTTTGAACTTGTCAATGACTTCTGATGAATGCGCTCCAGGTGACGTATAAGGGAGGATGTTCCTAGGTGGTTAACGTCCTTACCCCTACTTATTACAGCTTGACAAAGGCAACTCACGGCTTGACACCAGTTGTCCGCATTTCTGTTGAAATAATTCCACACCGAAGAGGTGATTTTTTTGGTATTTTGACCAGGCATGTCAATGGCCTTATTCATCCCACGGACAACAGGTGTCTCCCCGGGTGCCTGACTTAAACAAACCACATCACCATCAGAATCCTCCTTGTCAATTTCCTCCTCAGCACCAGCAACACTCATATCCTCATCCTGGTGTATTCAACAGTGACATCTTCAATTTGACTATCAGGAACTGGACTGTGGGTGCTCCTTCTAGCACTTCCAGGGAGCGTGCAAATGGTGGAAGGAGCCACCTCTTCCCATCCAGTGTTGGGAAGGTCAGGCATCGCAACCGACACAATTGGACTCTCCTAGGGGATTTGTGATTTAGAAGAACGCACAGTTCTTTGCTGTGCTTTTGCCAGCTTAACTCTTTTCATTTTTCTAGCGGGAGAATGAGTACTTCCATCCTCATGTGTAGCTGAACCACTAGCCATGAATGCAGGCAAGTGCCTCAGCCGTTCCTTGCCACTCCGTGTCGTAAATGGCACATTGGCAAGTTTACGCTTCTCCTCAGACGCTTTTAATTTAGATTTTTGGGTCATCATTTTACTGAACTTTTGCTTTTTGGATTTTACACGCTCTCTACTATGACATTGGGCATCGGCCTTGGCAGACGACGTTGATGGCATTTCATCGTCTCTGCCGTGACTAGTGGCAGCAGCTTCAGCACTAGGTGGAAGTGGATCTTGATCTTTCCCTATTTTACCCTCCACATTTTTGTTCTCCATTTTTTATTGTGTGGAATTATATGCCAGTAATATTATTATATCAATAGCAATGGCCTACTGTACTGTCCTACTATATACTGCTCACAACAATGCAGCACAGATATGGATACTTGAAGTGACACGGAGCTGCAAGATACAGCAGTGGACTACTGTACTGTACAACTATATACTGTTGGTCACCAAAATGCTGCAATGTACTACTATATACTGCTCACAACAATGCAGCACAGATATGGATACTTGAAGTGACACGGAGCTGCAAGATACAGCAATGGCCTACTGTACCGTACAACTATATACTGTTGGTCACCAAAATGCTGCACTGTCCTACTATATACTGCTCACAACAATGCAGCACAGATATGGATACTTGAAGTGACACGGAGCTGCAAGATACAGCAATGGACTACTGTACTGTACAACTATATACTGTTAGTCACCAAAATGCTGCACTGTCCTACTATATACTGCTCACAACAATGCAGCACAGATATGGATGGATACTTGCAGTGACACGGAGCTGCAAGATACAGCAATGGACTACTGTACTGTACAACTATATACTGTTGGTCACCAAAATGCTGCACTGTACTACTATATATACTGCTCACAACAATGCAGCACAGATATGGATGGATACTTGCAGTGACACGGAGCTGCAAGATACAGCAATAGACTACTGTACTGTACAACTGTATACTGTTGGTCACCAAAATGCTGCACTATACTACTATAAATACTGCTCACAACAATGCAGCACAGATATGGATGGATACTTGCAGTGACACAGAGCTGCAAGATACAGCAATGGACGGGTGGTCTTCAGTATGCCGACTGACGGGATCCCGGCGCACAGTATACCGGCGCCGGGATCCCGACAGCCGGCATACCGACACTTATTCTCCCTCGTGGGGGTCCACGACCCCCCTGGAGGGAGAATATCATAGCGTGGCGCGCATAGTGCACCACCGTGCCTGTAGCGTGGCGAGCGCAGCGAGCCTGCAAGGGGCTCATTTGCGCTCGCCACGCTGTCGGTGAGCCGGCGGTCGGGCGCCGGTATGTTGGTCACCGGGAGCCCGACCACCGGCATACATAGTGAACCCCAATGGACTACTGTACTGTACTACTATACTGGTGGTCATCAAAATGCTGCACTTTACTACTATATATAATATATATATACTGGTCACACAACAATGCAGCAGATATGGAGCTGCAAGATACAGCAATGGCCTACTGTACTGTACTGTACTATAATTATATACTGGTGGTCCCCACAATGCAGCACACTGAGCACAGATATGGAGCTTTTCAGGCAGAGAACGTAGATATTTGCAGCACACTGAGCACAGATATGGAGCGTTTTCAGGCAGAAAACGTAGATATTTGCAGCACACTGAGCACAGATATTTGCAGCACACTGAGCACAGATATTTTCAGCACACTGAGCACAGATATGGAGCTTTTCAGGGAGAGAATGTAGCCACGTCCTCTCCGTTCAATCTCCAATGTACGAGTGACATTGGCGGCGACGCGCTGCTCTTTATATAGAATACGAATCTCGCGAGAATCCGACAGCGGGATGATGACGTTCGGCCTCGTTCGGGTTAACCGAGCAAGGCGAGAAGATCCGAGGCTGCCTCGGAGCCGTGTAAAATAGGTGAAGTTCGGGGGGGTTCGGATCTCAATGAACCGAACCCGCTCATCTCTAGACGTAATATGGCCCCTGAAGCAGTGTACATTGATTTAAGCGTGTTATCAATTTTTCGATCAGCCAGCTCATTTAAGGCGGTAGATCCTGGAGGCAAAACCACCCTCTTTGAGAGTCTGGACACAGATGCGTCAACAGTTGGTGGGTTTTCCCATTTTTTTCTATCCTCCTCAGGGAAAGGAAACGCCACCTGTACCCTTTTAGGGACCTGGAATTTTTTCTCAGAGTTTTCCCATGCTTTGTCAAATATAGCATTCAATTCCTTTGACGCAGGGAAGGTTAACGAGGCTTTTTTATTTTCAGTGAAAAAGGCCTCCTCAACCTGCTCAGGTGTGGTATCATTAATATTCAACACATCCCTGATAGCCTCTATCATCAATTGCACCCCCCTTCGCAAGAGATGCGGACCCCCGCAACACATCCCCATCACTGCCTGTGGTGTCAGAATCGGTATCCGTGTCGTCTTGTGTGACATGCACAAGCGCACGCTTATGGGGGTATATAGCGGAGCGTCCTGAGGTACCAGAAACCGGCCATACTGCCATAGAGCTCTGTAATACCTGGGTTGCAGATTCATTACTTGCAACCCTGTCAGAAATCTGAGAAATCCAGCTCCCTTGCTTGTGTCTGTGCTAAACCAGTGCTATCCTGATTACATGGAATGGGATCATCCTGGGAGGACAAATCCTCTGCAGCATATGACACAGTGTCCCTGGACATAGCTAAAGGAGACCACCAAACACTCTACACACACACAGGTGAGGGCAGACAGAGTATCCCCCCCAAGAATGGCAAGAGAGACACAGAGATTGGAGCCAACCCACACACAGCGCTTTTACCAAAGGGAGACCCCTTGTCAGCGCTGACTGTGCACCTTAATAGGACACACAGTCGTATTACAGCCTCTTCCCCCTTCTACAACCCCCTGGTACCATTTACAGATAGCTGGAGTTGCTGTGGAGGGACCTGATTCTCCTTCTCAGCACTGTGCAGGCAGGAAAATGGCGCTGAAACGCTGCTGGGTCCGCTCTGAGAAGCTCCACCCCCTTAATGGCGCTGTCTTCCCGCTCTTCATGGATTATACTGGCCTGAGGAATTAGGGCTGGCTGAGATCCAGGGACCCCGACAGGCTTCTGGACCAGTGTAGGGTGTCGCGCTGGCTCAGGGCACCCCTCATAGCGCCGCACCATGTACCGCGGAGCCATCCCCGGAGCGCAGTTAATACTGCATTCCTACCCTGGACCGCCATCTTCACACCGACCCCCCCGCTTCCTAGGGGGGTAGGTGTCTCACTCTCCACTGATTCTTCAGCTCTGCAAGGGGGTGGCGGCATGCTGCTGGGGCGAGCGGTCCGCTGTGACTGAGAATGATCAGACCCCTCTGGAGCTCAGTGTCCAGTCAGCGGAGACAGTGGCTCAGACCCCGCAGGGCGGACACTGCTCCCCCCTCAGTCCCTCGCTGCAGGGAGGCTGTTGCCAGCAGCCTCCCTGTAAAATAATAAAAGCTAAAAAAAACATTTACCAGGAAAACTCAGGAGAGCTCCCCTAGCTGTGATCGACTCCTCCGGGCACATTTTCTAAACTGAGTCTGGTAGGAGGGGCATAGAGGGAGGAGCCAGCCCACACTCCCAAACTGTTAAAGTGCCAATGGCTCCTGGTGGACCCGTTTATACCCCATGGTACTAATGTGGACCCCAGCATCCTCTAGGACGTAAGAGAAATATGATCTAAAATTACAAGGAGTGACAGGAAAGGGAAGTAATGTAGACCGCATGTGGTATGGGCAGGTAAAAGAATACAAGGTGGTAACAACACAATCTGAGCAGATTAGAAAGTGAGATTGAGGCACGGGAGTGGTAACAGAGAAAGGGTCAAGCAAGAGTACATTAGCCCGAAAAATTGGAAAAACAGATGTGTAAAGAGCATGCAGGGAGGGTAGATGAGGCAGATAGTGAAAAAGTAGGGGACAAGGTAAGACAGAATGAATGATGGTAGTGGAGGGTGAAGAGATACAAAAGGAGAATGGGAGACCAAAGGGGGTCAAAGCAGCGATGGGAGAGTAGAGGGGGGGGGGGGGGGGAGACAATAATAATGATGAAATGGGATATGGGTGTGCCAGGATGAATGTTGGGGAAAAGGAATCAGGTAGGGGGAATAGAACCGTTAAACTTCACACGTCCAGATGCATCCGCACATCATTCAAGCCCACTTATCTAAATAAATAAAGACACTGACAACCAAATGTGGCGTGAAAGGGGTCGGCTTTTATTGACTGAGAGGAAGGCCTATTAAATCTAAACTTGGATGAAAAACTCCCTCTCTAACTAAGGTGGCGGGGAGAAGAACGGTTAAAATATTTATCACACATAGCATAAAGCAGACAGCACATGAAAATAAAATATCTCAAAATTACAATTGAAATAATATCCTAAATGTTGGAGGGCCTTCTGCCCAGATGTTCCGGGATCGCCTTTCTGCCACCATCCCTGAGGGCTTTCTGCCCAGATGTTCAGGGATTGGCCTTCTGCCACCATCCCTGGCCATCCCGAATCCAATGCAACTATGGGCCATCTGCCTTTTCCTCCATGGCCAGGGGTCAACCTCCTGCCACTACCCCTGCCACAACACAACTCATAAGGACAGAGCTAAATTCCGCCCCTACGGAATAAGAAATTGGGCCACCAGCCCCAAGATCCACGTATGCTGCTCCCCAACTAATAGCATATGGGCTCACCTGGTACGGTGATGCCCATAGTAATATTATAAAATTAACCAAAACTCAATTTCAAAACTTAAGCAAATTAAACCTAATAAATCAATATTAAATAACCGTTCTGAACCGGCCAACTGCCAGGTTCCTCCAAACCTGCCACCGCCACCAAAAACCCTAATCTCAACGAACAAACAGGACCTCGAGACTCAGATGATGTCTTCAAAATATGGGCAGACCTGCAGCTGACAGGTGAACCCCATCTGACCAGTACAGCTCAATCGCACCCGGGCTAAAAGCTTCTCGTCAAACCCTCCGGGGCATGATGTCCAAATAGATGACAGTACAAGCAGGCCAGTCGGTCATCAACTGCAAAGGATAGCGCCGAATTTCACAGCGCATGCTAGGCAGTGGCGGAACTAGCAAGCGGTGGGCCCAGGTGCGACAAAATGCTTTGGGGCCCCCCACCCCCATCCCATCCAAGTCCACCCCCTCACCCCTGGAGAGGATCTGGTGAGGGGTACCTGCTCAGGGCCGGAGAAATGGATACCTAGCAACAGTGCCGTAACTAGACATTTTAGCACTGTGTGCAAGAAACAGCATCGGAGCCCCACCTCTGCATGCAAAACAGGGGCAGTGTGCGCCGTAGGCGCGCGCAAAAATACATAGTGGCATGGCTTTGTGGGGAAGGGGTGTGGCCACAAAATAATACTAATTCATAAAATGGTGCACAGTAGTCTCCATTATTCAAATTACGCCGCACAGTTGCACCACTACACCAGGTAGAGACCCTTTTACACCTTACGGCGGACAGATTCCTCTTTTTACACATTACAGCAGACAGCGTCCCCTTTTTACACATTACGGCAGACAGCGTCCCCCTTTTTACACATAACGGCAGACAGCGTGCACTTTTTACACATAACGGCAGACAGCATCCCCCTTTTACACATAACGGCAGACAGCGTGCCCTTGTTACACATAGCGGCAGACAGCGTGCCCTTGTTACACATAGCGGCAGACAGCGTACACTTTTTACACATAACGGCAGACAGCATCCCCCTTTTACACATAATGGCAGACAGCGTGCCCTTGTTACACATAGCGGCAGACAGCGTGCCCTTGTTACACATAACGGCAGACAGCGTGCACTTTTTACACATAACGGCAGACAGCATCCCCCTTTTACACATAACGGCAGACAGCGTGCCCTTGTTACACATAGCGGCAGACAGCGTGCCCTTGTTACACATAGCGGCAGACAGCGTACACTTTTTACACATAACGGCAGACAGCGTGCCCTTTTTACACATAACGGCAGACAGCGTGCCCTTTTTACACATAACGGCAGACAGCGTGCCCTTGTTACACATAGCGGCAGACAGCACACACTTGTTACACATAACGGCAGACAGCGTACACTTTTTACACATAACGGCAGACAGAGTGCCCTTTTAACACATAACGGCAGACAGCGTCCTCTTTTTACACATAACGACAGACAGCGTGCCCTTTTTACACATAACGGCAGACAGCGTCCCCTTGTTACACATTACGGCAGACAGCGTCCCCCTTTTTACACATTGCGGCAGGCAGATTCCCCCTTTTTACACATTACGGCAGGCAGATTCCCCCTTTTTACACATTGCGGCAAAGATTCCCCCTTTTTACACATCACGCCAGGCAGATTCCCCCTTTTTACACATTACGTCAGGCAGATTCCCCCTTTTTACACATTGCGGCAGGCAGATTCCCCCTTTTTACACATTGCGGCAAAGATTCCCCCTTTTTACACATTACGGCAGGCAGCTTCTCCCTTTTTACACATTGCGGCAGGCAGATTCCCCCTTTTTACACATTGCGGCAGACAATCCCCCTTTTTGCACATGGAAGAAAGACAGACAGAAGGAAAGAAAGAAAGAAAGAAAGAAAGAAAGAAAGAACTATACTTACCCTCTCCGCTGGCTCAGGCTCCTCGGTGCAGCTTCTGGCAGAGATCCCGGGCAGGAAAGAAGGAGGAGGAGGGAGGTGGAGGAGGGAGCCGCAGCAGCTCTGTGTTATTGGTGGAGGCGCTGCTGCTGCTGTCCCTCTGCTTCACTATAGGCTGTTCTCGGAAGACAGCCTATAGTGAAGCAGAGGGACAGCAGCAGCAGCGCCTCAGCCAGTAGCAAAGCGCTGCTGCGGCTCCCTCCTCCACCTCCCTCCTTCTCCTTACCCCCGTGACCGCTGCGCTGCGCTGCGCTCCTCTCCGACTCCTGTGTCCTGCGGTTGCCCGCAGCACACAGCGGCATATAATGAGTCAGTTTGACTCATTACATGCTTTGGGCACCTGGACAGTGGCGGGCCCCAGTGTAACGCACTGGTTGTACTGGCGGTAGTTCCGCCTCTGATGCTAGGCCAGACCTACGCCCTAAATCGTTGCCCCCACAATGCACAATCAGGAAAAAATGTATAACCCAAACTAACCACAGCCGACAGCAACCATTCGCAGAATCTGTCCCACCAGAGGCCCCTGCGCCCCCAGCCAGTGCATGGGCTGCAGCTCCGGGAACCTCTCAACATCACTGGCCACAGATGAAATGGATAGCCAGTAAAACTAAGAATGGCCAATCAACCAAACAATTAGCGGATCTAGCCGCCGTCCTGTAAAAGAATTGTGTATAAAGGCATGAATAAGTGAAAACTCTTACCTAACATGAGGGTGAAAAAACCTAACCGTGACAGGATGATGGGGAGGGAGGGGGAGTTGGGTCACACAATTTGACTTGAGGCAAAAACAATATATCCGTCAGCCGGCAAAAGACGCAATTAAACCCGACGGTAATACAAAGAATTCCTCAAGGCCCCCACAATCGCAAAGGCGATTGCGACGAGCGGCTAATCCTCAAAGGGGCGCACTGCCAGGGGAAGGCCTGATATAGCATCTAACTGCACCACACCTCCCCCTACCCAGTGCCCGGATCTCGACTTCGAACCAACAGCAGAAACAGCGCCGATGCGGAAAGAGTGAGTCCCATAATCGACCGGTGACAGACCCAGGTCCAATAAACAGCGCTCCAACAACCGACAGTAAATGGTACCTAGTAAGTGGGGAACCGTCACTATGAACAAGCCCCCCGTCAGGCGAATTAGGCAGAAAGCCCGAATGAGCCCTGGCCGCTACCATCGTGCAAATGCGGCATATAATGGCCTGACCCACACGGACCCACCACCCCCTGCCCACTACGTCGGTCTTGGGACGCTGAATCTTGCACCATAAACCGTTGGGGTGTACGATGCCCTGGCTCGTCAACATGGGCGAAGCTGCAACACGGGAGCGCGCCACCAGCTCGCCCACCCTGAACGCACCACGATAAGCCAACACAAAACCATCCTGAAAAGGCGAACTTCGCAGTCCGAGGAGCCAATCCTCCCCAGCGACCCCAAAACCCGCCTCAACAAGAAAACAGCGCCAGGAAAAGGACGTAGTAAAGTCCCTCTCCCTGTGAATACACAAAAGCGTGATATGCCCGCACGCACCCGTCCGACATACGTACGCAACGATCCATTGACATAAAATCGCTAAACGAAGACAAAAATTAATTCAGGAAAGGTCTAACCCTTATGGCCCCTTTCCCGCTGGACACGGTTCCAGCGCTCCCCAAAAAGCCAAATAATTTGCATATGTTGTCAGGTACCTAACGCACAGAATCAGGGCCTTCATCACCCCAAGAAGGTGCCAAGGGAGCTAACCGGCCAAAGCGTAACCCCTCAAACGAGAAAGGGGGCATCAGCCATTCCGTTACGGACATCCGGAACATGTTCGGCTCGCAACGTGATGTTGTTCACCAAACGTGTCAAAACTATTTGGGCAAGAACCCTAAATACCGGCAAGGAAGTAGACCTCAGTCTCATTATGGCAAAGAAAACTCCCGTGTCGTCACGCTCCAATCTAACATCCTTAGTGCGCAGGCAGTGGTCCCATACTTCCAATGCCATCTTCCAACGCCAACCTAATAGGAAAATGCAGAGCAAACCCAGTTTCCTGTTAAGCTATGGACAATACAATCCCCCGGCTAACCCGCAGCGCACTCCTTATCCGAGGAATAAGCGCCAAAGCGAAAGGTCCCAGCAGCAACGTGATGTTGTTCACAAACGTGTCAAAACTATTTGGACAAGAACCCTAAATACCGGCAAGGAAGTAGACCTCTGTCTCTACATGGCAAAGACCACGCCCATGTCGTCACACGCAAATCTAACCTCCTCAGTGCACAGGCAGTGGTCCCATACTTCCAATGCCATCTTCCAATGTCGCCCTAATAGGAAAATGCAGAGCAACCCCAGTTTCCTGTTAAGCTATGGACAGTCCAATCCCCCGGCTAACTCGCAGCGCACCCCCTATCCGAGGAGTAAGCGCCAAAGCGAAAAGGTCCCTGCTGCGTCTGTCAAAACTCCAAGACCATACTGGGCACAGCCGGTTCCAGCTACAAAACATACCCCGTTAAATTGGAAAAGAAAGGCGTCCCAAACGCACAATTCCTACAAATCCCATGAAATAATCTCAAAATGACGCAGACTTCTAATTCCTACTGACGATTTTAAATCCCTACAAAAACACCCTGCCGGTGAAGTCAAGCGAGCTCACTCTAAATAGCGCAGACTGAAGAGCGCGTTTGCCTGTAACTAGCGCTAACAATACCCCATCATGGGCCAATATTTACTAAGAATTCGAGTTTGTTCGATTTGTGTTTTTTTTTCTAAGTCCCAATCCGGGAATTCACTAAGCACCAATCTCGGCAGTGTTTGGACTATTCGTAATGGTTTGAATGACAACGTTCAGAAATACGAATGAATAGACCATCGGTCAAACGCGGCTGTTATTTCATAGAATACGGGAATTCACTATTCATTCGTATTTGGGTGTTAGTTTCTGAGTGCTCAAGTGCGGGTCTGTTTTTTTCCGATTCGTTAAAAAAAGCAGCAAAAAAATAGAACTGCTTTTTCCAGTCGAGTTTGGATAACCATGCACGGATCAGTGAGATCTGTGCATGGTTATCTATGGGAAAGGGTCTGTTTAGTGTAAAAACTGAAAAAAAAAATTGCGTGGGGTCCCCCCTCCTAAGCATAACCAGCCTCGGGCTCTTTGAGCCGGTCCTGGTTGAAAAAATATGGGGGGGAAAATGACAGGGGATCCCCCATATTTAATCAACCAGCACCGGGCTCTGCGCCTGGTCCTGGTTCCAAAAATACGGGGGACAAAAAGCGTAGGGGTCCCCCGTATTTTTGAAACCAGCACCGGGCTCCACTAGTCAGGTACATAATGCCACAGCCGGGGGACAATTTTATACTGGTCCCTGCGGCCCTGGCATTACATACCCAACTAGTCACCCCTGGCCGGGGTACCCTGGAGGAGTGGGAACCCCTTAAATCAAGGGGTCCCCCCCCTCAAGCCACCCAAGGGCCAGGGGTGAAGCCCGAGGCTGTCCCCCCCCATCCAAGGGCGGCGGATGGGGGGCTGATAGCCTTGTGAAAAAATGTGAATATTGTTTTTAGTAGCAGTACTACAAGTCCCAGCAAGCCTCCCCCGCAAGCTGGTACTTGGAGAACCGCAAGTACTAGCATGCAGTGGAAAACCGGGCCCGCTGGTACCTGTAGTACTACTACTAAAAAAATACCCCCAAAAAAACAGGACACACACACACTGTGAAAGTATAAGTTTATTACATACATGCACACCTCCATACACACATACTTACCTATGTTCCCACGAGGCTCGGTCCTCTTCTCCATGTAGAATCCTCGGGGTACCTGTGAAAAAAATTATACTCACATAATCCAGTGTAGAATCAGACCTTGGTATAATCCACGTACTTGGCAAAATAATAAAATGGAAACCCAACCACGCACTGAAAGGGGTCCCATGTTTACACAGGGGACCCCTTTCCCCGACTGCCAGGACCCCCCCCTGACTCGTGTCAAAGAGGGTCCCTTCAGCCAATCAGGGAGCGCCACGTCGTGGCACTCTCCTGATTGGCTGTGTGCTCCTGTAGTGTCTGTCAGGCAGCACACGGCACAGATACAATGTAGCGCCTATGCGCTCCATTGTAACCAATGGTGGGAACTTTGCTGTCAGCGGTTGACCGAAAGTAACCTCACCGCTGACCGCAAAGTTCACCTAATGACGGAGTGCCAAAACGACACTTCCCTTCCAACTCACACTGGCCAATGTGACATGCAAAGCAGTTACCGCTCCCCGCACACGATGGGCCTGTCCTAAAGCTATAGCACCATGGGCCAGGCAGCTTCCCACAACTATAAAGCCGTAACCTTCAGTCGTGACTCCGGCGACCTGGGTAACGAGAAAATGCCGCGCCCATGTTGCTACTAGGGATGAGCGGGTTCGGTTCCTCGGAATCCGAACCCGC
The DNA here is from genome assembly GCF_028390025.1 of Pseudophryne corroboree. NCBI lineage: Eukaryota > Metazoa > Chordata > Amphibia > Anura > Myobatrachidae > Pseudophryne > Pseudophryne corroboree. Next base: position 124,025,717 of record NC_086444.1, on the reverse strand, counting down.
CCGAACTTCATGTTTTTTTACACGGGGCCGAGCGACTCGGATCTTCCCGCCTTGCTCGGTTAACCCGAGCGCGCCCGAACGTCATCATCCCGCTGTCGGATTCTCACGAGGCTCGGATTCTATCGCGAGACTCGGATTCTATATAAGGAGCCGCGCGTCGCCGCCATTTTCACACGTGCATTGAGATTCATAGGGAGAGGACGTGGCTGGCGTCCTCTCCGTTTATAGAGAAGAGAGTGAGACAGTAGAGAGAGACACAGTAGTAATTTTGGGGAGCATTAGGAGGAGTACTAGTTACTTGCTGAAGTGATAGATAGTGTGACTGTATATTATCTGACTTGTGGGGGAGACACTGACAGTGGGGAGCAGTTAGAGTCTGAGAGCAGGACTCAGGAGTACATATAACGTACAGTGCACACTTTTGCTGCCAGAGTGCCACACTGCCATTGTGACCACACTGACCACCAGTATAATATATATTGTGATTGTCTGCTTAGGAGTACTACTTGCAAGTTGCTGATAGTGTGACCAGTGACCTGACCACCAGTCACCACCAGTTTAATATATATATATATATATATATATATATATATATATAATTGTATATAATATATATATAATATTGTATACCACTTACCCGTGGTTTTTTTTTTTTCTTTCTTCTTTATACATACTACTATAGTAGCTTACTGTAGCAGTCTGCGGTGCTGCTGAGCTGACTGTGTCCAGCAGGTCCGTCATCAGTCATTACATAATAAATATATATACCTGTCCGGCTGCAGTACTAGTGATATTATATATATATATATATATTGATTTCATCTCATTATCATCCAGTCTATATTAGCAGCAGACACAGTACGGTAGTCCATGGCTGTAGCTACCTCTGTGTCGGCAGTCGCTGGTCCATCCATAATTGTATACCACCTACCCGTGGTTTTTTTTTTTCTTTCTTCTTTATACATACTACTATAGTAGCTTACTGTAGCAGTCTGCGGTGCTGCTGAGCTGACAGTGTCCAGCAGGTCCGTCATCAGTCATTACATAATAAATATATATACCTGTCCGGCTGCAGTACTAGTGATATTATATATATATATATTTTTCATCTCATTATCATCCAGTCTATATTAGCAGCAGACACAGTACGGTAGTCCACGGCTGTAGCTACCTCTGTGTCGGCAGTCGCTGGTCCATCCATAATTGTATACCACCTACCCGTGGTTTTTTTTTCTTTCTTCTTCTTTATACATACTACTATAGTAGCTTACTGTAGCAGTCTGCGGTGCTGCTGAGCTGACAGTGTCCAGCAGGTCCGTCATCAGTCATTACATAATAAATATATATACCTGTCCGGCTGCAGTACTAGTGATATTATATATATATATATTGATTTCATCTCATTATCATCCAGTCTATATTAGCAGCAGACACAGTACGGTAGTCCACGGCTGTAGCTACCTCTGTGTCGGCAGTCGCTGGTCCATCCATAATTGTATACCACCTACCCGTGGTTTTTTTTTTCTTTCTTCTTCTTTATACATACTACTATAGTAGCTTACTGTAGCAGTCTGCGGTGCTGCTGAGCTGACAGTGTCCAGCAGGTCCGTCATCAGTCATTACATAATAAATATATATACCTGTCCGGCTGCAGTACTAGTGATATTATATATATATATATTGATTTCATCTCATTATCATCCAGTCTATATTAGCAGCAGACACAGTACGGTAGTCCACGGCTGTAGCTACCTCTGTGTCGGCAGTCGCTGGTCCATCCATAATTGTATACCACCTACCCGTGGTTTTTTTTTTTCTTTCTTCTTTATACATACTACTATAGTAGCTTACTGTAGCAGTCTGCGGTGCTGCTGAGCTGACAGTGTCCAGCAGGTCCGTCATCAGTCATTACATAATAAATATATATACCTGTCCGGCTGCAGTACTAGTGATATTATATATATATATATATATTGATTTCATCTCATTATCATCCAGTCTATATTAGCAGCAGACACAGTACGGTAGTCCACGGCTGTAGCTACCTCTGTGTCGGCAGTCGCTGGTCCATCCATAATTGTATACCACCTACCCGTGGTTTTTTTTTTCTTCTTCTTTATACATACTACTATAGTAGCTTAATGTAGCAGTCTGTGGTGCTGCTGAGCTGACAGTGTCCAGCAGGTCCGTCATCAGTCATTACATAATAAATATATATACCTGTCCGGCTGCAGTACTAGTGATATTATATATATATATATATATATATTGATTTCATCTCATTATCATCCAGTCTATATTAGCAGCAGACACAGTACGGTAGTCCACGGCTGTAGCTACCTCTGTGTCGGCAGTCGCTCGTCCATCCATAAGTATACTAGTATCCATCCATCTCCATTGTTTACCTGAGGTGCCTTTCAGTTGTGCCTATTAAAATATGGAGAACAAAAATGTTGAGGTTCCAAAATTAGGGAAAGATCAAGATCCACTTCCACCTCGTGCTGAAGCTGCTGCCACTAGTCATGGCCGAGACGATGAAATGCCAGCAACGTCGTCTGCCAAGGCCGATGCCCAATGTCATAGTACAGAGCATGTAAAATCCAAAACACCAAATATCAGTAAAAAAAGGACTCCAAAATCTAAAATAAAATTGTCGGAGGAGAAGCGTAAACTTGCCAATATGCCATTTACCACACGGAGTGGCAAGGAACGGCTGAGGCCCTGGCCTATGTTCATGGCTAGTGGTTCAGCTTCACATGAGGATGGAAGCACTCAGCCTCTCGCTAGAAAACTGAAAAGACTCAAGCTGGCAAAAGCACCGCAAAGAACTGTGCGTTCTTCGAAATCCCAAATCCACAAGGAGAGTCCAATTGTGTCGGTTGCGATGCCTGACCTTCCCAACACTGGACGTGAAGAGCATGCGCCTTCCACCATTTGCACGCCCCCTGCAAGTGCTGGAAGGAGCACCCGCAGTCCAGTTCCTGATAGTCAGATTGAAGATGTCAGTGTTGAAGTACACCAGGATGAGGAGGATATGGGTGTTGCTGGCGCTGAGGAGGAAATTGACAAGGAGGATTCTGATGGTGAGGTGGTTTGTTTAAGTCAGGCACCCGGGGAGACACCTGTTGTCCGTGGGAGGAATAGGGCCGTTGACATGCCTGGTGAAAATACCAAAAAAATCAGCTCTTTGGTGTGGAAGTATTTCACCAGAAATGCGGACAACATTTGTCAAGCCGTGTGTTGCCTTTGTCAAGCTGTAATAAGTAGGGGTAAGGACGTTAACCACCTCGGAACATCCTCCCTTATACGTCACCTGCAGCGCATTCATAATAAGTCAGTGACAAGTTCAAAAACTTTGGGCGACAGCGGAAGCAGTCCACTGACCAGTAAATCCCTTCCTCTTGTAACCAAGCTCACGCAAACCACCCCACCAACTCCCTCAGTGTCAATTTCCTCCTTCCCCAGGAATGCCAATAGTCCTGCATGCCATGTCACTGGCAATTCTGACGAGTCCTCTCCTGCCTGGGATTCCTCCGATGCATCCTTGCGTGTAACGCCTACTGCTGCTGGCGCTGCTGTTGTTGCTGCTGGGAGTCGATGGTCATCCCAGAGGGGAAGTCGTAAGCCCACTTTTACTACTTCCACCAAGCAATTGACTGTCCAACAGTCCTTTGCGAGGAAGATGAAATATCACAGCAGTCATCCTGTTGCAAAGCGGATAACTGAGGCCTTGACAACTATGTTGGTGTTAGACGTGCGTCCGGTATCCGCCGTTAGTTCACAGGGAACTAGACAATTTCTTGAGGCAGTGTGCCCCCGTTACCAAATACCATCTAGGTTCCACTTCTCTAGGCAGGCGATACCGAGAATGTACACGGACGTCAGAAAAAGACTCACCAGTGTCCTAAAAAATGCAGTTGTACCCAATGTCCACTTAACCACGGACATGTGGACAAGTGGAGCAGGGCAGGGTCAGGACTATATGACTGTGACAGCCCACTGGGTAGATGTATGGACTCCCGCCGCAAGAACAGCAGCGGCGGCACCAGTAGCAGCATCTCGCAAACGCCAACTCTTTCCTAGGCAGGCTACGCTTTGTATCACCGGTTTCCAGAATACGCACACAGCTGAAAACCTCTTACGGCAACTGAGGAAGATCATCGCGGAATGGCTTACCCCAATTGGACTCTCCTGTGGATTTGTGGCATCGGACAACGCCAGCAATATTGTGTGTGCATTAAATATGGGCAAATTCCAGCACGTCCCATGTTTTGCACATACCTTGAATTTGGTGGTGCAGAATTTTTAAAAAAACGACAGGGGTGTGCAAGAGATGCTGTCGGTGGCCAGAAGAATTGCGGGACACTTTCGGCGTACAGGCACCACGTACAGAAGACTGGAGCACCACCAAAAACGCCTGAACCTGCCCTGCCATCATCTGAAGCAAGAAGTGGTAACGAGGTGGAATTCAACCCTCTATATGCTTCAGAGGTTGGAGGAGCAGCAAAAGGCCATTCAAGCCTATACAATTGAGCACGATATAGGAGGTGGAATGTACCTGTCTCAAGCGCAGTGGAGAATGATTTCAACGTTGTGCAAGGTTCTGCAACCTTTTGAACTTGCCACACGTGAAGTCAGTTCAGACACTGCCAGCCTGAGTCAGGTCATTCCCCTCATCAGGCTTTTGCAGAAGAAGCTGGAGGCATTGAAGGAGGAGCTAAAAGGGAGCGATTCCGCTAGGCATGTGTGACTTGTGGATGGAGCCCTTAATTCGCTTAACAAGGATTCACGGGTGGTCAATCTGTTGAAATCAGAGCACTACATTTTGGCCACCGTGCTCGATCCTAGATTTAAAAACTTACTTGGATCTCTCTTTCCGGCAGACACAAGTCTGCTGGGGTTCAAAGACCTGCTGGTGACAAAATTGTCAAGTCAAGCGGAACGCGACCTGTCAACATCTCCTCCTTCACATTCTCCCGCAACTGGGGGTGCGAGGAAAAGGCTCAGAATTCCGAGCCCACCCGCTGGCGGTGATGCAGGGCAGTCTGGAGCGAGTGCTGATGCTGACATCTGGTCCGGACTGAAGGACCTGACAACGATTACGGACATGTCGTCTACTGTCACTGCATATGATTCTCTCACCATTGAAAGAATGGTGGAGGATTATATGAGTGACCGCATCCAAGTAGGCACGTCAGACAGTCCGTACTTATACTGGCAGGAAAAAGAGGCAATTTGGAGGCCCTTGCACAAACTGGCTTTATTCTACCTAAGTTGCCCTCCCACAAGTGTGTACTCCGAAAGAGTGTTTAGTGCCGCCGCTCACCTTGTCAGCAATCTGCGTACGAGGTTACTTCCAGAAAATGTGGAGAAGATGATGTTCATTAAAATGAATTATAATCAATTCCTCCGTGGAGACATTGACCAGCAGCAATTGCCTCCACAAAGTACACAGGGAGCTGAGATGGTGGATTCCAGTGGGGACGAATTGATAATCTGTGAGGAGCGGGATGTACACGGTGATATATCGGAGGATGATGATGAGGTGGACATCTTGCCTCTGTAGAGCCAGTTTGTGCAAGGAGAGATTAATTGCTTCTTTTTCGGTGGGGGTCCAAACCAACCCGTCATTTCAGTCACAGTCGTGTGGCAGACCCTGTCACTGAAATGATGGGTTGGTTAAAGTGTGCATGTCCTGTTTATACAAAATAAGGGTGGGTGGGAGGGCCCACGGACAATTCCATCTTGCACCTCTTTTTTCTTTCATTTTTATTTGCGTCATGTGCTGTTTGGGGAGTGTTTTTTGGAAGGGCCATCCTGCGTGACACTGCAGTGCCACTCCTAGATGGGCCAGGTGTTTGTGTCGGCCACTAGGGTCGCTTATCTTACTCACACAGCTACCTCATTGCGCCTCTTTTTTTCTTCTTTGCGTCATGTGCTGTTTGGGGAGTGTTTTTTGGAAGGGCCATCCTGCGTGACACTGCAGTGCCACTCCTAGATGGGCCAGGCGTTTGTGTCGGCCACTAGGGTCGCTTATCTTACTCACACAGCTACCTCATTGCGCCTCTTTTTTTCTTCTTTGTGTCATGTGCTGTTTGGGGAGTGTTTTTTGGAAGGGCCATCCTGCGTGACACTGCAGTGCCACTCCTAGATGGGCCAGGTGTTTGTGTCGGCCACTAGGGTCGCTTAGCTTACTCACACAGCTACCTCATTGCGCCTCTTTTTTTCTTCTTTGCGTCATGTGCTGTTTGGGGAGTGTTTTTTGGAAGGGCCATCCTGCGTGACACTGCAGTGCCACTCCTAGATGGGCCAGGTGTTTGTGTCGGCCACTTGGGTCGCTTAGCTTACTCACACAGCTACCTCATTGCGCCTCTTTTTTTCTTCTTTGCGTCATGTGCTGTTTGGGGAGTGTTTTTTGGAAGGGCCATCCTGCGTGACACTGCAGTGCCACTCCTAGATGGGCCAGGTGTTTGTGTCGGCCACTAGGGTCGCTTAGCTTAGTCATCCAGCGACCTCGGTGCAAATTTTAGGACTAAAAATAATATTGTGAGGTGTGAGGTATTCAGAATAGACTGAAAATGAGTGGAAATTATGGTTTTTGAGGTTAATAATACTTTGGGATCAAAATGACCCCCAAATTCTATGATTTAAGCTGTTTTTTAGGGTTTTTTGAAAAAAACACCCGAATCCAAAACACACCCGAATCCGACAAAAAAAATTCGGTGAGGTTTTGCCAAAACGCGGTCGAACCCAAAACACGGCCGCGGAACCGAACCCAAAACCAAAACACAAAACCCGAAAAATTGCAAGTGCACATCCCTAGTTGCTACCCTATAAAAACCTCATCGTATTGTCTCCGCTTATCCCCAATATGTAGTGAAACTAATATGAATCAGAGATCGGTAGCGCGTCACCCTCCTATATTCCCAGGGCCGAAAATTCAAGCAGCAAACCGCAAATATACACATCCATCTATCCCCCTTCTGATAAAAACGGAAGGTATCTGCCCCCCGTCCAATCTTCATCGCTGCTAGCAACGCTCCTATAATCACTGGTCAGTGCGAATATAGTAATCATACGACCGTCCCGTAACCGGTCCCGAGTAAGCCAGGGAAGAGTAAAGAACCCGCCGTATGTGCTTCTTCCTACTGCGCTGAGTGGAGCCCTTACCCGTACACCTGCTTGCACCCGAGGATGAGGACCGGGTACCAGAGTCCACTCCACTACCGAGGCTACCCACACTCTCCCTGGACCAGTCCAGATCCTAAGAAGACTCACCATCCTGCGCAGCCACGGCCGCAGACGCTGATCCACATTGCCCAAGTACGGACGCCACCCCTCTGTCCATGGCGATTTGCGACCTGTGCTATGTGGAAACAAAAGAGACATTGTTCCCGGACGCAGGCGCAGGCGCCCCGCTCAAGCCGGAAACCAGACCCAGGCAACCAAATAAACGTATTGATGTCAACACCTGGTATACCCCGTCGGCATCAAGGACCCCAATGAGCCCACGCAGTCCACTGCTGAAGGGCCCTAAGACAAGCTAATCCTGGCCTGTGTGCGCCACCTAATCCGCCTATTACTGGCATTACCGCACACGCCTAAGCCCTGCGTGCTCCCATCCCCAGAAGTGGTCTGACATCTGTCTTAGTAGCGCCATTAGCGGGCTCTCCGGCACAAACTGCTAAAGGAGCTCGACTACCTCGCGCAGACCTCCTGTCAGCACTACCCTGAGTCCCCTTGAGATGACTGTTCCGCAAGCCAGGAGCACACGCGCTCCCCAGTCCGGCCAGGCGCCGCACTACCCCGGACCCCGCGGCTCGGTGGCCCCCACCGGCAACGGAGCACTCGTCCGAGCACCCCGCTGCCCCATGCCACTACTAAGCCGTCTGCAGCGCCCACCACCGGAGCGGCCGGCGCCGGAGACGCTCCCCGCGGCTGCACACGCGCTGGAGGGCAAGCCCGCCCCCGGACGCCCGAGTCACCTCTGCCCCCACGCCTCAGGCCTGACTCAGCCTGCCCGGCATTAAACAACAGCTGCCAAGCGCGCGAGCAGACCCGCGCCGCATCCGCTGGCACTAACAGCCTGCTGGACATATTCAGTACAACAATTATAGGAAAAGAAGGTAAAGGTAATGAAATAGAAATTAAGAGAAGCAAGAGAATATGTATGAGAGAGAGAGAGAGAGAGAAATGGAGCAGAAAATAGATAGAAAACACAGAGTAAACCAGTTAATAATAATACAGTACAACTACAGAATCACACTACTTATCAGTCCAACGATAAAACTGGAAAGAGGCAGAAACTTCTAGGCTGAATTCCTACATCCCTAGCAGCAGCACCCCTGACTCTATCACCACCAATCAAATCCAAACAGCACATACACAATGTTCCACCCCCAAAAGCCTTAACCCCTGACAAGCCACAGTGATGCTTTGGCTGACATGCTAAAATGCCCAGTCCGGTGAGTTTATGCTGTTCTGGCACACAGGATGCCCTACACAGTCTTGAAGGAAGAGTACACGTAATGTGAATAATGGGGAATAAAATGAATAAATGAATTAGGGGAAACCAGGGACCTGGCCTAAGAATAATGGGAGTTTAGAATGACGGGAGAGTAGGGGACAAGGAATCAGAATGAATGAGAGAAGAATGGGTAGCAGGGAGATGATGGAATGAATTAGGTTAGAGTAGCGAGTAGTATGGCAGGTTGAAGGAGGGGAGAGTAGAAAGCGGTGGGGCAGAATAAATGAGGGGAAAGTAGGGAGTGGTGGGGAGAAAATATATGAGGAGAGAGTAGGGAGTGTTGTGGAGAGAATATATGAGGGGAGAGTAGGGAGTGGTGTGGAGAAAATATGAGGAGAGAGTAGGGAGTGGTGTGGAGAGAATATGTGAGGAGAGAGTAGGGAGTGGTGTGGAGAGAATATGTGAGGAGAGAGTAGGGAGTGGTGAGCAGAGAATATATGAGGGGAGAGTAGGGAGTGGTGTGGAGAGAATATATGAGGGGAGAGTAGGGAGTGGTGTGGAGAGAATATATGAGGGGAGAGTAAGGAGTGGTGTAAAGAGAATATATGAGGGGAGAGTAGGGAGTGGTGTGGAGAGAATATATGAGGAGAGAGTAGGGAGTGGTGTGGAGAGAATATATGAGGAGAGAGTAGGGAGTGGTGTGGAGAGAATATATGAGGGGAGAGTAAGGAGTGGTGTGGAGAGAATATATGAGGGGAGAGTAGGGAGTGGTGTGGAGAGAATATATGAGGGGAGAGTAGGGAGTGGTGTGGAGAGAATATATGAGGGGAGAGTAAGGAGTGGTGTGGAGAGAATATATGAGGGGAGAGTAGGGAGTGGTGTGGAGAGAATATATGAGGAGAGAGTAGGGAGTGGTGTGGAGAGAATATATGAGGGGAGAGTAAGGAGTGGTGTGGAGAGAATATATGAGGGGAGAGTAAGTAGTGGTGTGTAGAGAATATATGAGGGGAGAGTAGGGAGTGGTGTGGAGAGAATATATGAGGGGAGAGTAGGGAGTGGTGTGGAGAGAATATATGAGGGGAGAGTAAGGAGTGGTGTAAAGAGAATATATGAGGGGAGAGTAGGGAGTGGTGTGGAGAGAATATATGAGGGGAGAGTAGGGAGTGGTGTGGAGAGAATATATGAGGGAAGAATATGGAGTGGTAGGGGTGTATAAATGAGGGGAAAGTAGGGAGTGGCGGGAAGAATATATGAGGGGAAAGTAGGGAGGAGTGGGAAGAATAAATGAGGAGAGAGTAGGAAGGTGACGGAATGATGATGGGAGTGTAGGTGAGGCAGTGAATGAGGGATGGGGTAGTCAGGCAGAGCTGGCCAGGTGACCGGTACTAATAATGGGAAGGTGACAGGCTGGATGGAACACACGGGATGCTGGATGGGGGAGAGGGAGATGCCGATACTGGCCCATTACACAAACACCTGCTCTCCTTACCTCAGCCTCGGCTGCAGCAGCCCCCGATCTCCATCTCCAAACTTCCACCATGCTTATGGAGGGGGTGTGCCTGAGGCCATCAGCACAGTCAGCTGTTTCCCCATAGCCCTCACCCTCCAGTCACGGCACATCTCTTCTCTGTTTTTTGGGCGGCTCACCTCCATCCAATGGAGCGGCTCTGATGCTTGTCCTGCCTCACGGATCTGGTCTGTGAGCATAGCATGAAACAATGCATACCACCGCTTTGCGCCGGCCCTGCTCCTAAAACAATAGTAGTAGTAGTTTTTAAGTTTAAAAAAATAATAAAAAATCTCCTAAATGACAGGGATGGAGGGGGCTGTGGGTTTCATGTGCCTTGGCGCCCCCTTTCTGAATCCACCACTGAGCCTATGGGCTTCTTTTTGCATTTTTCCCTAGACAGGGATTCAATTGGATCCTTCCCAGGACTCGACACATTGCAGAAGGACTCCCGGGTCCTAAACCCGGATTTCCTTCTATTGCAAAGGACATCTGTTATCAGGAGAGCTGTCCTTTGTGATTATTTTCAAGCATACTGCATTAATAAATGCTGTTATGGCATACTTACCTACTTTTTGGCAGCTCTCTCCGGGAGAGAGCTGCCAGGACGGCTCAGTGGAGGGGCTGGGCTGAACAATGATGAGAGGAGGAGGCGTAACGGGGTGTGGCGGAGGAGGGGCAAAGGCAGAACGAGAGCGGGGTTACAGCGGGACACTGCTTAAGCCACGCCCCCTGTTCTGTAATGCCGTTATAACCGGCATTTTACAGCAGGGGGCGTGACTATGATGACGCGATTCAACAAGAATCGCGTCATCTACTGTCCGGACCGCCCACTTTACTCTCAAAGTGAGCGGCCGGGCAGGGGGGTACTGAAAAACCGGGAGACTTGCCTGCTCTTCTGTGGGGCCGGGAGGGTCACCCGATTTTCGGGAGCCTCCCGGCCATTCCGGGAGAGTAGGCAAGTATGTGTTATGGCTAGAGATGTGCACTTGAAATTTTTCGGGTTTTGTGTTTTGGTTTTGGGTTCGGTTCCGCGGCCGTGTTTTGGGTTCGACCGCGTTTTGGCAAAACCTCACCGAATTTTTTTTGTCGGATTCGGGTGTGTTTTGGATTCGGGTGTTTTTTTCAAAAAACCCTAAAAAACAGCTTAAATCATAGAATTTGGGGGTCATTTTGATCCCAAAGTATTATTAACCTCAAAAACCATAATTTCCACTCATTTTCAGTCTATTCTGAATACCTCACACCTCACAATATTATTTTTAGTCCTAAAATTTGCACCGAGGTCGCTGGATGACTAAGCTAAGCGACCCTAGTGGCCGACACAAACACCTGGCCCATCTAGGAGTGGCACTGCAGTGTCACGCAGGATGGCCCTTCCAAAAAACACTCCCCAAACAGCACATGACGCAAAGAAGAAAAAAAGAGGCGCAATGAGGTAGCTGTGTGAGTAAGATAAGCGACCCTAGTGGCCGACACAAACACCTGGCCCATCTAGGAGTGGCACTGCAGTGTCACGCAGGATGGCCCTTCCAAAAAACACTCCCCAAACAGCACATGACGCAAAGAAGAAAAAAAGAGGCGCAATGAGGTAGCTGTGTGAGTAAGATAAGCGACCCTAGTGGCCGACACAAACACCTGGCCCATCTAGGAGTGTCACTGCAGTGTCACGCAGGATGGCCCTTCCAAAAAACACTCCCCAAACAGCACATGACGCAAAGAAAAAAAGAGGCGCAATGAGGTAGCTGTGTGAGTAAGATAAGCGACCCTAGTGGCCGACACAAACACCTGGCCCATCTAGGAGTGGCACTGCAGTGTCACGCAGGATGGCCCTTCCAAAAAACACTCCCCAAACAGCTCATGACGCAAAGAAGAAAAAAAGAGGCGCAATGAGGTAGCTGTGTGAGTAAGATAAGCGACCCTAGTGGCCGACACAAACACCTGGCCCATCTAGGAGTGGCACTGCAGTGGCACGCAGGATGGCCCTTCCAAAAAACACTCCCCAAACAGCACATGACGCAAATAAAAATGAAAGAAAAAAGAGGTGCAAGATGGAATTGTCCTTGGGCCCTCCCACCCACCCTTATGTTGTATAAACAGGACATGCACACTTTAACCAACCCATCATTTCAGTGACAGGGTCTGCCACACGACTGTGACTGAAATGACGGGTTGGTTTGGACCCCCACCGAAAAAGAAGCAATTAATCTCTCCTTGCACAAACTGGCTCTACAGAGGCAAGATGTCCACCTCATCATCATCCTCCGATATATCACCGTGTACATCCCGCTCCTCACAGATTATCAATTCGTCCCCACTGGAATCCACCATCTCAGCTCCCTGTGTACTACTTTGTGGAGGCAATTGCTGCTGGTCAATGTCTCCACGGAGGAATTGATTATAATTCATTTTAATGAACATCATCTCCACATTTTCTGGAAGTAACCTCGTACGCCGATTGCTGACAACTAAACACTCTTTCGGAGTACACACTTGTGGGAGGGCAACTTAGGTAGAATAAAGCCAGTTTGTGCAAGGGCCTCCAAATTGCCTCTTTTTCCTGCCAGTATAAGTACGGACTGTCTGACGTGCCTACTTGGATGCGGTCACTCATATAATCCTCCACCATTCTTTCAATGGGGAGAGAATCATATGCAGTGACAGTAGACGACATGTCCGTAATCGTTGTCAGGTCCTTCAGTCCGGACCAGATGTCAGCATCAGCAGTCGCTCCAGACTGCCCTGCATCACCGCCAGCGGGTGGGCTCGGAATTCTGAGCCTTTTCCTCGCACCCCCAGTTGCGGGAGAATGTGAAGGAGGAGATGTTGACAGGTCGCGTTCCGCTTGACTTGACAATTTTGTCACCAGCAGGTCTTTGAACCCCAGCAGACTTGTGTCTGCCGGAAATAGAGATCCAAGGTAGGTTTTAAATCTAGGATCGAGCACGGTGGCCAAAATGTAGTGCTCTGATTTCAACAGATTGACCACCCGTGAATCCTTGTTAAGCGAATTAAGGGCTCCATCCACAAGTCCCACATGCCTAGCGGAATCGCTCCCTTTTAGCTCCTCCTTCAATGCCTCCAGCTTCTCTTCTGCAAAAGCCTGATGAGGGGAATGACCTGACTCAGGCTGGCAGTGTCTGAACTGACTTCACGTGTGGCAAGTTCAAAAGGTTGCAGAACCTTGCACAACGTTGAAATCATTCTCCACTGCGCTTGAGACAGGTACATTCCACCTCCTATATCGTGCTCAATTGTATAGGCTTGAATGGCCTTTTGCTGCTCCTCCAACCTCTGAAGCATATATAGGGTTGAATTCCACCTCGTTACCACTTCTTGCTTCAGATGATGGCAGGGCAGGTTCAGGCGTTTTTGGTGGTGCTCCAGTCTTCTGTACGTGGTGCCTGTCCTCCGAAAGTGTCCCGCAATTCTTCTGGCCACCGACAGCATCTCTTGCACGCCCCTGTCGTTTTTTAAAAAATTCTGCACCACCAAATTCAAGGTATGTGCAAAACATGGGACGTGCTGGAATTTGCCCATATTTAATGCACACACAATATTGCTGGCGTTGTCCGATGCCACAAATCCACAGGAGAGTCCAATTGGGGTAAGCCATTCCGCGATGATCTTCCTCAGTTGCCGTAAGAGGTTTTCAGCTGTGTGCGTATTCTGGAAAGCGGTGATACAAAGCGTAGCCTGCCTAGGAAAGAGTTGGCGTTTGCGAGATGCTGCTACTGGTGCCGCCGCTGCTGTTCTTGCGGCGGGCGTCCATACATCTACCCAGTGGGCTGTCACAGTCATATAGTCCTGACCCTGCCCTGCTCCACTTGTCCACATGTCCGTGGTTAAGTGGACATTGGGTACAACTGCATTTTTTAGGACACTGGTGAGTCTTTTTCTGACGTCCGTGTACATTCTCGGTATCGCCTGCCTAGAGAAGTGGAACCTAGATGGTATTTGGTAACGGGGGCACACTACCTCAAGAAATTGTCTAGTTCCCTGTGAACTAACGGCGGATACCGGACGCACGTCTAACACCAACATAGTTGTCAAGGCCTCAGTTATCCGCTTTGCAACAGGATGACTGCTGTGATATTTCATCTTCCTCGCAAAGGACTGTTGGACAGTCAATTGCTTGGTGGAAGTAGTAAAAGTGGGCTTACGACTTCCCCTCTGGGATGACCATCGACTCCCAGCATCAACAACAGCAGCGCCAGCAGCAGTAGGCGTTACACGCAAGGATGCATCGGAGGAATCCCAGGCAGGAGAGGACTCGTCAGAATTGCCAGTGACATGGCCTGCAGGACTATTGGCATTCCTGGGGAAGGAGGAAATTGACACTGAGGGAGTTGGTGGGGTGGTTTGCGTGAGCTTGGTTACAAGAGGAAGGGATTTACTGGTCAGTGGACTGCTTCCGCTGTCGCCCAAAGTTTTTGAACTTGTCACTGACTTATTATGAATGCGCTGCAGGTGACGTATAAGGGAGGATGTTCCGAGGTGGTTAACGTCCTTACCCCTACTTATTACAGCTTGACAAAGGCAACACACGGCTTGACAAATGTTGTCCGCATTTCTGGTAAAATACTTCCACACCGAAGAGCTGATTTTTTTGGTATTTTCACCAGGCATGTCAACGGCCCTATTCCTCCCACGGACAACAGGTGTCTCCCCGGGTGCCTGACTTAAACAAACCACCTCACCATCAGAATCCTCCTTGTCAATTTCCTCCCCAGCGCCAGCAACACCCATATCCTCCTCATCCTGGTGTACTTCAACACTGACATCTTCAATCTGACTATCAGGAACTGGACTGCGGGTGCTCCTTCCAGCACTTGCAGGGGGCGTGCAAATGGTGGAAGGCGCATGCTCTTCACGTCCAGTGTTGGGAAGGTCAGGCATCGCAAACGACACAATTGGACTCTCCTTGTGGATTTGGGTTTTCGAAGAACGCACGGTTCTTTGCGGTGCTTTTGCCAGCTTGAGTCTTTTCATTTTTCTAGCGAGAGGCTGAGTGCTTCCATCCTCATGTGAAGCTGAACCACTAGCCATGAACATAGGCCAGGGCCTCAGCCGTTCCTTGCCACTCCGTGTGGTAAATGGCATATTGGCAAGTTTACGCTTCTCCTCCGACAATTTTATTTTAGATTTTGGAGTCCTTTTTTTACTGATATTTGGTGTTTTGGATTTTACATGCTCTGTACTATGACATTGGGCATCGGCCTTGGCAGACGACGTTGCTGGCATTTCATCGTCTCGGCCATGACTAGTGGCAGCAGCTTCAGCACGAGGTGGAAGTGGATCTTGATCTTTCCCTAATTTTGGAACCTCAACATTTTTGTTCTCCATATTTTAATAGGCACAACTAAAAGGCACCTCAGGTAAACAATGGAGATGGATGGATACTAGTATACTTATGGATGGACCAGCGACTGCCGACACAGAGGTAGCTACAGCCGTGGACTACCGTACTGTGTCTGCTGCTAATATAGACTGGATGATAATGAGATGAAATTAATATATATATATATATATATATATATATATATATATAATATCACTAGTACTGCAGCCGGACAGGTATATATATGTATTATGTAATGACTGATGACGGACCTGCTGGACACTGTCAGCTCAGCAGCACCGCAGACTGCTACAGTAAGCTACTATAGTAGTATGTATCAAGAAGAAAGAAAAAAAAAAAAAACACGGGTAGGTGGTATACAATTATGGATGGACCAGCGACTGCCGACACAGAGGTAGCTACAGCCGTGGACTACCGTACTGTGTCTGCTGCTAATATAGACTGGATGATAATGAGATGAAATTAATATATATATATATATAATATCACTAGTACTGCAGCCGGACAGGTATATATATTTATTATGTAATGACTGATGACGGACCTGCTGGACACTGTCAGCTCAGCAGCACCGCAGACTGCTACAGTAAGCTACTATAGTAGTATGTATCAAGAAGAAAGAAAAAAAAAAAAAAACACGGGTAGGTGGTATACAATTATGGATGGACCAGCGACTGCCGACACAGAGGTAGCTACAGCCGTGGACTACCGTACTGTGTCTGCTGCTAATATAGACTGGATGATAATGAGATGAAATTAATATATATATATATATATATATATATATATATATCACTAGTACTGCAGCCGGACAGGTATATATTAGGGATGTGCACTTGAAATTTTTCGGGTTTTGTGTTTTGGTTTTGGGTTCAGTTCCGCGGCCGTGTTTTGGGTTCGACCGCGTTTTGGCAAAACCTCACCGAATTTTTTTTGTCGGATTCGGGTGTGTTTTGGATTCGGGTGTTTTTTTCAAAAAACCCTAAAAAACAGCTTAAATCATAGAATTTGGGGGTCATTTTGATCCCAAAGTATTATTAACCTCAAAAACCATAATTTCCACTCATTTTCAGTCTATTCTGAATACCTCACACCTCACAATATTATTTTTAGTCCTAAAATTTGCACAGAGGTCGCTGGATGACTAAGCTAAGCGACCCTAGTGGCCGACACAAACACCTGGCCCATCTAGGAGTGGCACTGCAGTGTCACGCAGGATGGCCCTTCCAAAAAACACTCCCCAAACAGCACATGACGCAAAGAAGAAAAAAAGAGGCGCAATGAGGTAGCTGTGTGAGTAAGATAAGCGACCCTAGTGGCCGACACAAACACCTGGCCCATCTAGGAGTGGCACTGCAGTGTCACGCAGGATGGCCCTTCCAAAAAACACTCCCCAAACAGCACATGACGCAAAGAAGAAAAAAAGAGGCGCAATGAGGTAGCTGTGTGAGTAAGATAAGCGACCCTAGTGGCCGACACAAACACCTGGCCCATCTAGGAGTGGCACTGCAGTGTCACGCAGGATGGCCCTTCCAAAAAACACTCCCCAAACAGCACATGACGCAAATAAAAATGAAAGAAAAAAGAGGTGCAAGATGGAATTGTCCTTGGGCCTTCCCACCCACCCTTATGTTGTATAAACAGGACATGCACACTTTAACCAACCCATCATTTCAGTGACAGGGTCTGCCACACGACTGTGACTGAAATGACGGGTTGGTTTGGACCCCCACCGAAAAAGAAGCAATTAATCTCTCCTTGCACAAACTGGCTCTACAGAGGCAAGATGTCCACCTCATCATCATCCTCCGATATATCACCGTGTACATCCCGCTCCTCACAGATTATCAATTCGTCCCCACTGGAATCCACCATCTCAGCTCCCTGTGTACTTTGTGGAGGCAATTGCTGCTGGTCAATGTCTCCACGGAGGAATTGATTATAATTCATTTTAATGAACATCATCTTCTCCACATTTTCTGGAAGTAACCTCGTACGCAGATTGCTGACAAGGTGAGCGGCGGCACTAAACACTCTTTCGGAGTACACACTTGTGGGAGGGCAACTTAGGTAGAATAAAGCCAGTTTGTGCAAGGGCCTCCAAATTGCCTCTTTTTCCTGCCAGTATAAGTACGGACTGTCTGACGTGCCTACTTGGATGCGGTCACTCATATAATCCTCCACCATTCTTTCAATGGTGAGAGAATCATATGCAGTGACAGTAGACGACATGTCCGTAATCGTTGTCAGGTCCTTCAGTCCGGACCAGATGTCAGCATCAGCAGTCGCTCCAGACAGCCCTGCATCACCGCCAGCGTGTGGGCTCGGAATTCTGAGCCTTTTCCTCGCACCCCCAGTTGCGGGAGAATGTGAAGGAGGAGATGTTGACAGGTCGCGTTCCGCTTGACTTGACAATTTTGTCACCAGCAGGTCTTTGAACCCCAGCAGACTTGTGTCTGCCGGAAAGAGAGATCCAAGGTAGGTTTTAAATCTAGGATCGAGCACGGTGGCCAAAATGTAGTGCTCTGATTTCAACAGATTGACCACCCGTGAATCCTTGTTAAGCGAATTAAGGGCTCCATCCACAAGTCCCACATGCCTAGCGGAATCGCTCCCTTTTAGCTCCTCCTTCAATGCCTCCAGCTTCTTCTGCAAAAGCCTGATGAGGGGAATGACCTGACTCAGGCTGGCAGTGTCTGAACTGACTTCACGTGTGGCAAGTTCAAAAGGTTGCAGAACCTTGCACAACGTTGAAATCATTCTCCACTGCGCTTGAGACAGGTACATTCCACCTCCTATATCGTGCTCAATTGTATAGGCTTGAATGGCCTTTTGCTGCTCCTCCAACCTCTGAAGCATATAGAGGGTTGAATTCCACCTCGTTACCACTTCTTGCTTCAGATGATGGCTGGGCAGGTTCAGGCGTTTTTGGTGGTGCTCCAGTCTTCTGTACGTGGTGCCTGTACGCCGAAAGTGTCCCGCAATTCTTCTGGCCACCGACAGCATCTCTTGCACGCCCCTGTCGTTTTTAAAAAAATTCTGCACCACCAAATTCAAGGTATGTGCAAAACATGGGACGTGCTGGAATTTGCCCATATTTAATGCACACACAATATTGCTGGCGTTGTCCGATGCCACAAATCCACAGGAGAGTCCAATTGGGGTAAGCCATTCTGCGATGATCTTCCTCAGTTGCCGTAAGAGGTTTTCAGCTGTGTGCGTATTCTGGAAACCGGTGATACAAAGCGTAGCCTGCCTAGGAAAGAGTTGGCGTTTGCGAGATGCTGCTACTGGTGCCGCCGCTGCTGTTCTTGCGGCGGGAGTCCATACATCTACCCAGTGGGCTGTCACAGTCATATAGTCCTGACCCTGCCCTGCTCCACTTGTCCACATGTCCGTGGTTAAGTGGACATTGGGTACAACTGCATTTTTTAGGACACTGGTGAGTCTTTTTCTGACGTCCGTGTACATTCTCGGTATCGCCTGCCTAGAGAAGTGGAACCTAGATGGTATTTGGTAACGGGGGCACACTACCTCAAGAAATTGTCTAGTTCCCTGTGAACTAACGGCGGATACCGGACGCACGTCTAACACCAACATAGTTGTCAAGGCCTCAGTTATCCGCTTTGCAACAGGATGACTGCTGTGATATTTCATCTTCCTCGCAAAGGACTGTTGGACAGTCAATTGCTTGGTGGAAGTAGTAAAAGTGGGCTTACGACTTCCCCTCTGGGATGACCATCGACTCCCAGCAGCAACAACAGCAGCGCCAGTAGCAGTAGGCGTTACACGCAAGGATGCATCGGAGGAATCCCAGGCAGGAGAGGACTCGTCAGAATTGCCAGTGACATGGCCTGCAGGACTATTGGCATTCCTGGGGAAGGAGGAAATTGACACTGAGGGAGTTGGTGGGGTGGTTTGCGTGAGCTTGGTTACAAGAGGAAGGGATTTACTGGTCAGTGGACTGCTTCCGCTGTCGCCCAAAGTTTTTGAACTTGTCACTGACTTATTATGAATGCGCTGCAGGTGACGTATAAGGGAGGATGTTCCGAGGTGGTTAACGTCCTTACCCCTACTTATTACAGCTTGACAAAGGCAACACACGGCTTGACAAATGTTGTCCGCATTTCTGGTGAAATACTTCCACACCGAAGAGCTGATTTTTTTGGTATTTTCACCAGGCATGTCAACGGCCCTATTCCTCCCACGGACAACAGGTGTCTCCCCGGGTGCCTGACTTAAACAAACCACCTCACCATCAGAATCCTCCTTGTCAATTTCCTCCCCAGCGCCAGCAACACCCATATCCTCCTCATCCTGGTGTACTTCAACACTGACATCTTCAATCTGACTATCAGGAACTGGACTGCGGGTGCTCGTTCCAGCACTTGCAGGGGGCGTGCAAATGGTGGAAGGCGCATGCTCTTCACGTCCAGTGTTGGGAAGGTCAGGCATCGCAACCGACACAATTGGACTCTCCTTGTGGATTTGGGATTTCGAAGAACGCACAGTTCTTTGCGGTGCTTTTGCCAGCTTGAGTCTTTTCAGTTTTCTAGCGAGAGGCTGAGTGCTTCCATCCTCATGTGAAGCTGAACCACTAGCCATGAACATAGGCCAGGGCCTCAGCCGTTCCTTGCCACTCCGTGTGGTAAATGGCATATTGGCAAGTTTACGCTTCTCCTCCGACAATTTTATTTTAGATTTTGGAGTCCTTTTTTTACTGATATTTGGTGTTTTGGATTTTACATGCTCTGTACTATGACATTGGGCATCGGCCTTGGCAGACGACGTTGCTGGCATTTCATCGTCTCGGCCATGACTAGTGGCAGCAGCTTCAGCACGAGGTGGAAGTGGATCTTGATCTTTCCCTAATTTTTGAACCTCAACATTTTTGTTCTCCATATTTTAATAGGCACAACTAAAAGGCACCTCAAGTAAACAATGGAGATGGATGGATACTAGTATACTTATGGATTGACGAGCGACTGCCGACACAGAGGTAGCTACAGCCGTGGACTACCGTACTGTGTCTGCTGCTAATATAGACTGGATGATAAGGAGATGAAATTAATATATATATATATATATAATATCACTAGTACTGCAGCCGGACAGGTATATATATTTATTATGTAATGACTGATGACGGACCTGCTGGACACTGTCAGCTCAGCAGCACCGCAGACTGCTACAGTAAGCTACTATAGTAGTATGTATAAAGAAGAAAGAAAAAAAAAAAACACGGGTAGGTGGTATACAATTATGGATGGACGAGCGACTGCCGACACAGAGGTAGCTACAGCCGTGGACTACCGTACTGTGTCTGCTGCTAATATAGACTGGATGATAAGGAGATGAAATTAATATATATATATATATATATATAATATCACTAGTACTGCAGCCGGACAGGTATATATATTTATTATGTAATGACTGATGACGGACCTGCTGGACACTGTCAGCTCAGCAGCACCGCA
Source organism: Pseudophryne corroboree (assembly GCF_028390025.1). Taxonomy (NCBI): domain Eukaryota; kingdom Metazoa; phylum Chordata; class Amphibia; order Anura; family Myobatrachidae; genus Pseudophryne; species Pseudophryne corroboree. The sequence goes on along the minus strand of NC_086444.1, from coordinate 124,004,901 downwards.
GACTGCTACAGTAAGCTACTATAGTAGTATGTATAAAGAAGAAAGAAAAAAAAAACCACAGGTAGGTGGTATACAATTATGGATGGACGAGCGACTGCCGACACAGAGGTAGCTACAGCCGTGGACTACCATACTGTGTCTGCTGCTAATATAGACTGGATGATAATGAGATGAAATCAATATATATTATATCACACTAGTACTGCAGCCGGACATGTAGATATATTTATTATGTAATAACTGATGACGGACCTGCTGGACACTGTCAGCTCAGCAGCACCGCAGACTGCTACAGTAAGCTACTATAGTAGTATGTATAAAGAAGAAAGAAAAAAAAAAAAACACGGGTAGGTGGTATACAATTATGGATGGACGAGCGACTGCCGACACAGAGGTAGCTACAGCCGTGGACTACCGTACTGTGTCTGCTGCTAATATAGACTGGATGATAATGAGATGAAATCAATATATATTATATCACACTAGTACTGCAGCTGGACAGGTAGATATATTTATTATGTAATGACTGATGACGGACCTGCTGGACACTGTCAGCTCAGCAGCACCGCAGACTGCTACAGTAAGCTACTATAGTAGTATGTATAAAGAAGAAAGAAAAAAAAAACCACGGGTAGGTGGTATACAATTATGGATGGACGAGCGACTGCCGACACAGAGGTAGCTACAGCCGTGGACTACCGTACTGTGTCTGCTGCTAATATAGACTGGATGATAATGAGATGAAATCAATATATATATATATAATATCACTAGTACTGCAGCCGGACAGGTATATATATTTATTATGTAATGACTGATGACGGACCTGCTGGACACTGTCAGCTCAGCAGCACCGCAGACTGCTACAGTAAGCTACTATAGTAGTATGTATAAAGAAGAAAGAAAAAGAAAAAAACCACGGGTAGGTGGTATACAATTATGGATGGACGAGCGACTGCCGACACAGAGGTAGCTACAGCCGTGGACTACCGTACTGTGTCTGCTGCTAATATAGACTGGATGATAATGAGATGAAATCAATATATATTATATCACACTAGTACTGCAGCCGGACAGGTAGATATATTTATTATGTAATGACTGATGACGGACCTGCTGGACACTGTCAGCTCAGCAGCACCGCAGACTGCTACAGTAAGCTACTATAGTAGTATGTATAAAGAAGAAAGAAAAAAAAAACCACGGGTAGGTGGTTTACAATTATGGATGGACGAGCGACTGCCGACACAGAGGTAGCTACAGCCGTGGACTACCGTACTGTGTCTGCTGCTAATATAGACTGGATGATAATGAGATGAAATCAATATATATATATATATATAATATCACTAGTACTGCAGCCGGACAGGTATATATATTTATTATGTAATGACTGATGACGGACCTGCTGGACACAGTCAGCTCAGCAGCACCGCAGACTGCTACAGTAAGCTACTATAGTAGTATGTATAAAGAAGAAAGAAAAAAAAAACCACGGGTAGGTGGTATACAATATTATATATATATTATATACAATTATATATATATATATATATTAAACTGGTGGTGACTGGTGGTCAGGTCACTGGTCACACTATCAGCAACTTACAAGTAGTACTCCTAAGCAGACAATCACAATATATATTATACTGGTGGTCAGTGTGGTCACAATGGCAGTGTGGCACTCTGGCAGCAAAAGTGTGCACTGTACGTTATATGTACTCCTGAGTCCTGCTCTCAGACTCTAACTGCTCCCCACTGTCAGTGTCTCCCCCACAAGTCAGATAATATACAGTCACACTATCTATCACTTCAGCAAGTAACTAGTACTCCTCCTAATGCTCCCCAAAATTACTACTGTGTCTCTCTCTACTGTCTCACTCTCTTCTCTATAAACGGAGAGGACGCCAGCCACGTCCTCTCCCTATGAATCTCAATGCACGTGTGAAAATGGCGGCGACGCGCGGCTCCTTATATAGAATCCGAGTCTCGCGATAGAATCCGAGCCTCGCGAGAATCCGACAGCGGGATGATGACGTTCGGGCGTGCTCGGGTTAACCGAGCAAGGCGGGAAGATCCGAGTCGCTCGGCCCCGTGTAAAAAAACATGAAGTTCGGGCGGGTTCGGATTCCGAGGAACCGAACCCGCTCATCCCTAGTATATATATTTATTATGTAATGACTGATGACGGACCTGCTGGACACTGTCAGCTCAGCAGCACCGCAGACTGCTACAGTAAGCTACTATAGTAGTATGTATCAAGAAGAAAAAAAAAAAAAAAAACACGGGTAGGTGGTATACAATTATGGATGGACCAGCGACTGCCGACACAGAGGTAGCTACAGCCGTGGACTACCGTACTGTGTCTGCTGCTAATATAGACTGGATGATAATGAGATGAAATTAATATATATATATATATATATAATATCACTAGTACTGCAGCCGGACAGGTATAATATATTTATTATGTAATGACTGATGACGGACCTGCTGGACACTGTCAGCTCAGCAGCACCGCAGACTGCTACAGTAAGCTACTATAGTAGTATGTATCAAGAAGAAAGAAAAGAAAAAACACGGGTAGGTGGTATACAATTATGGATGGACCAGCGACTGCCGACACAGAGGTAGCTACAGCCGTGGACTACCGTACTGTGTCTGCTGCTAATATAGACTGGATGATAATGAGATGAAATTAATATATATATATATATATATATATATAATATCACTAGTACTGCAGCCGGACAGGTATATATATTTATTATGTAATGACTGATGACGGACCTGCTGGACACTGTCAGCTCAGCAGCACCGCAGACTGCTACAGTAAGCTACTATAGTAGTATGTATCAAGAAGAAAGAAAAAAAAAAACACGGGTAGGTGGTATACAATTATGGATGGACCAGCGACTGCCGACACAGAGGTAGCTACAGCCGTGGACTACCGTACTGTGTCTGCTGCTAATATAGACTGGATGATAATGAGATGAAATTAATATATATATATATATATAATATCACTAGTACTGCAGCCAGACAGATATATATATATTTATTATGTAATGACTGATGACGGACCTGCTGGACACTGTCAGCTCAGCAGCACCGCAGACTGCTACAGTAAGCTACTATAGTAGTATGTATCAAGAAGAAAGAAAAAAAAAACACGGGTAGATGGTATACAATTATGGATGGACCAGCGACTGCCGACACAGAGGTAGCTACAGCCGTGGACTACCGTACTGTGTCTGCTGCTAATATAGACTGGATGATAATGAGATGAAATTAATATATATATATATATATATATATAATATCACTAGTACTGCAGCCGGACAGGTATATATATTTATTATGTAATGACTGATGACGGACCTGCTGGACACTGTCAGCTCAGCAGCACCGCAGACTGCTACAGTAAGCTACTATAGTAGTATGTATAAAGAAGAAGAAAGAAAAAAAAAAAACGGGTAGGTGGTATACAATATTATATATATATTATATACAATTATATATATATATATATATATATATATATATATTAAACTGGTGGTGATTATTAAACTGGTGGTCAGGTCACTGGTCACACTATCAGCAACTTGCAAGTAGTACTCCTAAGCAGACAATCACAATATATATTATACTGGTGGTCAGTGTGGTCACAATGGCAGTGTGGCACTCTGGCAGCAAAAGTGTGCACTGTACGTTATATGTACTCCTGAGTCCTGCTCTCAGACTCTAACTGCTCCCCACTGTCAGTGTCTCCCCCACAAGTCAGATATACATTATACAGTCACACTATCTATCTATCACTTCAGCAAGTAGTAGTACTCCTCCTAATGCTCCCCAAAATTACTACTGTGTCTCTCTCTACTCTAGTCTCACTCTCTTCTTCTCTTCTCTATAAACGGAGAGGACGCCAGCCACGTCCTCTCCCTATGAATCTCAATGCACGTGTGAAAATGGCGGCGACGCGCGGCTCCTTATATAGAATCCGAGTCTCGCGAGAATCCGACAGCGGGATGATGACGTTCGGGCGCGCTCGGGTTAACCGAGCAAGGCGGGAAGATCCGAGTCGCTCGGACCCGTGTAAAAAAACATGAAGTTCGGGCGGGTTCGGTTTCCGAGGAACCGAACCCGCTCATCTCTAGTTATGGCATGCGATGACTGGCAGAATGCATCCCACACAAAGGGTCCAAAGCGTTTTGTGCATGGGCATGCACTTGTATTGAACATATCCAATAGGAGTGTACAATGAATGCTGCACCAGGATCTACATTTCCAACCTTAAATAAACAGCATGCTATATACTTTAAGATGGCATTTTTGTAATTTGGAAAATAAAAATGTAATTACTGAGTTTTTTTTAAAATGCCCATTTCCCTGCCCCACCCTGTATAACTCACAGACGCTTAAGGGCTTATTTATTATCCTTTATGAGCAGGAGTGTCTCTAGGCACTGTGGCACACAGTAGGTGTGGAATGCCCTCCTCCCAACGCATGGCTTTAGCACACGCTCCTGAAAGGAAGGTTTGGCCTTATGGAAGGGGCATGGCAGTGTGCTGTGCATACACACTGCCCGATCCGTTGGGGACTGATGACATGAACTGTTTAGCTGTCAATCGCCGCCGGCTGCTGCAGCATGTGTGTGGTCGGTCAGCTGATCGCCCGTACACACACAGCGATGCACCAATGTACTGTATCATCGGCTGTACTGCACGGCCGACGCGATATGTCTGTGAACGACGGAGTTCACAGACATATCGCCCGTACACACTGTCCGACGGACCCGCGATATATCGTCCGTTCAATAGAGCGGCCGATATATCGGCCAGTGTGTGCGGGCCATTAGTGATCCCGCTGCTTATGTGTCCTTAACACATGAGTAAACATTTACAGTATTTCCGAATGTATTTAGTAACAGGCCGATTCATTATTAAGGGCCCAATGTGTCCCCCTCTTCCCTCCCACTCTGTATTCACAGTTGATTGTGCGCTTGTGTGAACTGATGCCACTTTCAGATGGCATTAGTTCCTTTTGGCATGCTCCTTCATATTGGAAAGACTTTCAGAGTGCCAAGAGAGATCTTAACAGATACCTCAACCTGCAGCAGCTTAGGCTTACTCAGCATACCGTCGCAAGTGTACATCGAGACTGAAGGTCGCAATCTTCAGCCCTGACTGCGGTCGCATAGCAAATACAGGAAGGAGGTGGTATGCGCCTCCTCCTCCATTTGCATATCTATCGACTGCATTTGCAGCAGCTCTGCAATTGCAATCCATGCAGAATTAGGCTCTCTGGGGGTCATTCCGAGTTGATCGTAGCTGTGCTAAATTTAGCACAGCTACGATCATCTTCCCTGACATGCGGAGGGACGCCCAGCACAGGGCTAGTCCGCCCCGCATGTCAGTCCAGGCCTCCCACCCCCGCACAAATACAAAAGCATCGCACAGCGGCGATGCTCTTGTATTTGTGGAGTAACACCCGGCCAGCGCAGCTCCTGCGGCTGGCGGGGAGTTGTGTGTCGCTGCCGCGGCACGCCCCCCCCCCCCCTCCCCAACGGTCCGGCCACGCCTGCGTTGGCCGGACTGCACCTACTAAACGGTGGCTTAACGCCGCCGTTCAGCCCCCTCCCACACAGCGACCGCCTCTGTCTCAGAGGCGATCGCTAGGCAGCGACGACTGCCATGCGCCGGCGCATGTGCAGTTCCGACCCGATCGCTGCGCTGCAAAAAACTGCAGCGAGCGATCGGATCGGAATGACCCCCTCTGTGCGCATGTGTGAGCTAGTAAATAGGACTGCTACCAGAGTGATCCTGAATTGCTCCAGTACTTAAGTATCCACCATTGCAATTCTTGGCAAGTTGCATACGTAATTATTAAGGGCTTATAATATTGATATAATGAATAGGTCTCCTAAACTGATAATTGGTGATGGATATGTCACGTGTGACCATGTAGATGTAACAGATGTACTATTCACTTCTGGGAGTTATATATAATTTAACCCATTCTACCCCAAGGATGCCACTTCATATCATTTCTTTATTATATAGGACAGTTATGTGAATAGGGAACAAATGTTTATATTATTTTTACTATACAAGTGTCATCAATGGACCACTCTTGACAGTCCATTAAATCAAAGTGTAACCATCTCAAATTTAAGAGGAGCCAGCTTAAAAGTTGGGGTAAATGTGCCGACACCTGAATAAAGTTCTGAATTTCCGGTACAACGCTGCTACTAATAGATCTTCAGAGTGGATCTGGCTGATACATTTCTAGTTGTTGGAACATGTAGAACATGGCAGGTTTCTCTCTAAACAAAAGCCCCAGGTGCTAAGAATGAGTTGGCAAAATCCACACAGGGAGTGTTTGTGATGTGATAAATACTACGCATTTAAAATGGCACAAGGCTGAAAGATATCGCTCCAGACAGATGTCTTGTTGCACATATTGTCAATTTGCAGGAGGCAAGTAAAATGTTTCTTTGCACAAGTGTAATATAAAATCATCATTCAGCAGAATAAAATCTGTCAGAGGGGAGTTTGTAAACCTCAACTGAAAAGTTCCCGGCTGTGAGCAAACACAGGACGAGATATGGGATTTATGGGCAGCTAATCTGTGCTCAATGCAGAATGGTAAATTTTGAAAAGACAATTAAAAACATGTGTTATCTCTGTGACTGGACACATAACCACTTACACTTTCTGTATGCTGAGCACGTCTGTAATAGAATTCTGCTATGAAGTAGTTAATTATTCTGCTTGAGTCAAAGTAAATAAAGGGAAGAAAGTTTTTGCATTTGCCTGGTACGGGCACTAGAAGCAGTAGCGGATCTTGCTACGGGCAAGCAGGATTTTTGCCTGCGGCCATCCGGAGGGCGCCGACGCCATGGCAAGATCCGCTACTGGTGCCGCCCGGTGCTGTGTAGATGCGGTGCTGTGCGGTGCACGATGAAGTCATCGCGCACCGCACTGCATTGTGGGAGAGGCACATAGACGCTAGAGGTCATAATTGACCTCTAGTGTCTATGCGGTGCTATGGGAGCAACGTCATGACGTCTCTCTCACAGATCCGAGGAGCAGCGGCTGGAGACGGAGGGCAGCAGCGGTCAGGAAGCAGGAGCGGGGATTGTGAGTATTAATTAATTAATTTTTGTAAGCGACGCAACTAGGGGGCACAACTCTACGGGGGGCACAGTACTGGGGGCACAACTCTACAGGGGTCACAGTACTGGGGGCAATACTACTGTGGGCACAGCTACAGGGGGCACAGTACTGGGGGCACAACTACTGAGGGCACAGCTACAGGGGGCATAACTGACCACGCCCCTTCTCCATGGAGCCACGCCCCTATTTTTCACCCTGGGCGCCACAAGATCTAGATCCGGCCCTGACTAGAAGATACAACATTTACCCATATAATTTACCCAGACAAAACAGGAACAAAGAAGTAACTTTCCCAAAGTTCACAGATAACTTACTGGCATATCTATAATGGGTCCAGGAGAGGCCCCGCACTGCACACCCTGTGACCAGGACAGAATTGTTAATGGGTTGTGATGTGTTGGCAGTTATCCACTTTTGCTCCAGTTCTCTGTCTTCGGCAGCACTGTTGTTACTTCCCTCCCTCACACCACAGCAGAAAGGCAAGGAAATATCACCCTTTCCCAGACACAGGCAAAATGGCATACAGTATTGTGTGCACAGTTGGGGCCCTTACATATGCAGCAACAGTCTATTGTTGCAACACTGTTAAATAAACTGTAACTGCAGCAAGGTCTCTCACATGAAATAATGGTTATTGCTGACCAAATAGCAGGTTATATTTATATAGCTTCCCCTATGGAAGACAGTACAGCATACACTGGAACACTCGGTCTGACTTTGGCACCACAAGTCTCAGCAATCTTTTAATGCAGTTTGTCTCTCTGAGCACTGTCTTTTGCATGCAGGTTGTTTCTCTCACTTCTTTCTTATTTCTTGCTTCTACACTTTAGCTATCATTCTCTGTATATGTTCCACACTCCTTTGCTGCACTTCTCCCTATATAAGTCTCTTCCCTTGTTCCTCCCTGTCCTTCAGTAACATCCCCCAAATGTGAAAAATATCCACCCATGGCTTCACACTTATCTCTCCTGTAATCCAAAACTCTTGAGGTTTAACCTACTTTCTCTAACGTCCTAGTGGATGCTGGGAACTCCGTAAGGACCATGGGGAATAGCGGGCTCCGAAGGAGGCTGGGCACTCTAGAAAGATTTATGACTACCTGGTGTACACTGGCTCCTCCCACTATGACCCTCCTCCAAGCCTCAGTTAGATCTTGTGCCCGGCCGAGGTTGGATGCACACTAGGGGCTCTCCTGAGCCCTTAGAAAGAAAGTATAGATTTAGGTTTTTTATTTTCAGTGAGACCTGCTGGCAACAGGCTCACTGCAGCGAGGGACTAAGGGGAGAAGAAGCGAACTCGCCTGCTTGCAGCCGGATTGGGCTTCTTAGGCTACTGGACACCATTAGCTCCAGAGGGATCGACCGCAGGCCCAGTCCTTGGTGTTCGGTCCCGGAGCCGCGCCGCCGTCCCCCTTACAGAGCCAGAAGCAAGAAGAGGTCCGGAAAAACGGCGGCAGAAGACATCAGTCTTCACCAAGGTAGCGCACAGCACTGCAGCTGTGCGCCATTGCTCCTCATGCACACCACACACTCCGGTCACTGAGGGTGCAGGGCGCTGGGGGGGGGGCGCCCTGAGCAGCAATATAAACACCTTGGCTGGCAAAAATACATCACATATAACCCCCAGGGCTATATGGATGTATATTAACCCCTGCCAGATTCCATAAAAATGCGGGAGAAAAGGCTGCGGAAAAGGGGCGGAGCCTATCTCCTCAGCACACTGGCGCCATTTTTCCCTCACAGCTCCGTTGGAGGGAAGCTCCCTGGCTCTCCCCTGCAGTCTACACTACAGAACAGGGTTAAAACAGAGAGGGGGGGCACTAAATTTAGGCGCAGTATAAATTATATAAAAGCAGCTATAGGGGACATAACTCAGTTAGTCCCTGCATTATATAGCGCTCTGGTGTGTGCTGGCATACTCTCACTCTGTCCCCCCAAAGGGCTTTTGTGGGTCCTGTCCTCATTGGAGCATTCCTTGTGTGTGTGCGGTGTGTCGGTACGGCTGTGTCGACAGGTTTGATGAGGAGACTTATGTGGAGGCGGAGCAGATGCCGATAAATGAGATGTCGCCCCTGTGGGCCGACACCAGAGTGGATGGATAGGTGGAAGGTATTAACCGACAGTGTCAACTCCTTACATAAAAGGCTGGATGACGTAACAGCTATGGGACAGCCGGCTTCTCAGCCCGCGCCTGCCCAGACGTCTCAAAGGCCATCAACGCTCCCTCAGATGGCAGACACAGATGTCGACACGGAGTCTGATTCCAGTGTCGACGAGGTTGAGACATATACACAATCCACTAGGAACATCCGTTACATGATCCCGGCAATATAAAATGTGTTACACATTTCTGACATTAACCCAAGTACCACTAAAAACAAAGGGTTTTATGTGTGGGGAGAAAAAGCAGGCAGTGTTTTGTTCCCCCATCAAATGAGTGAATGAAGTGTGAAAAAGCGTGGGTTTCCCCGATAAGAAACTGGTAATTTCTAACAAGTTACTGATGGCGTACCCTTTCCCGCCAGAGGATAAGTTACGCTGGGAGATATCCCCTAGGGTGGATAAGGCGCTCACACGTTTGTCAAGGTGGCACTGCCGTCTTAGGATACGGCCACTTTGAAGGTACCTGCTGATAAATAGCAGGAGGCTATCCTGAAGTCTGTAATTACACACTCAGGTACTAGACTGAGACCTGCAGACTGCTGCAGCGTGGTCTGTACCCCTTTCAAACAGGGATACTATTTTGCGAACATAAGACATCGTCTTATATATGAGGGATGCACAGAGGAATATTTTGCCGGCTGGCATCCTGAATTATTGCAATGTCCATTCTGTCAGGAGGGTATTGGAGACCCGACACTGGACAGGTGATGCTGACTTTAAAAGGCACATAGAGCCTTATAAGGGTGAGGAATTGGTTGGGGATGGTCTCTGGGACCTCGTATCCACAGCAACAGCTGGGATGAAAATATTTTACCTCAGGTTTCCTCACAGCCTAAGAAACGCACTGTATTATCAGGTACAGTCCTTTCGGCTTCAAAAAAAAAAAAAGCAGGCGGGTCAAACGAGGGAAGAGGGAAAAAGCTGCACCAGCAGCCAGTCCCCAGAATCAAAATTCTTCCCCTGCTTCCTCTGAGTCCACCGCATGACGCGGGGGCTCCACAGGCGTAGCCAGGTACGGTGGGGGGCCGCCTCAAAAATTTCAGCGATCAGTGGGCTCGCTCACAGGTGGATCCCTGGATCCTTCAAGTAGTATCTCAGGGGTACAAGCTGGAAGTCGAGGCGTCTCCCCCCCACCGTTTACTCAAATCTGCCTTGCCGACAACTCCCTCAGGCAGGGAGGCTGTGCTAGAGGCAATTCACAAGCTGTATTTCCAGCAGGTGATAGTCAAGGTGCCCCTACTTCAACAAGGACGGGGTTACTATTCCACACTGTTTGTGGTACCGAAACCAGCCGGTTCGGTGAGACCCATTTTAAAATGGAAATCCTTGAACAACTTACATAACAAAGTTCAAGATGGAATCGCTCTGGGCGGTTATTGCAAGCCTGGACGAGGGGGATTACATGGTATCCCTGGACATCAAGGATGCTTACCTGCATGTCCCTATTTACCTTCCTCACCAGGAGTACCTCAGATTGTGGTACAGGTTTGCCATTACCAATTCCAGACACTACCGTTTGGACTGTCCACGGCACCGAGGGTGTTTACCAAGGTAATTGGCAGAAATGATGATACTCCTTCAAAAAAAAAGGGAGTTTTTATTTATCCCATACTTGGACGATCTCCTTATAAAGGCAAGGTCCAGGGAGCAGTTACTAGTCGGAGTAGCACTATCTCAGGAGGTGCTACAACAGCATGGCTGGATTCTGAACATTCCAAAGTCACAGCTGGTTCCTTCCACTCGCTTACTGTTCCTGGGGATGATTTTGGACACAGAACAGACGACCTACACCCGGGAGAGTGGGGACTTCATCCAGAAGTCTTCCTGCTGTTGGTAAACCGTTGGGAAAGGCCACAGGTGGACATGATGGCGTCCCGCCTCAACAAAAAGCTAAAGAGATATTGCGCCAGGTCAAGGGACCCTCAGGCGATAGCTGTGGACGCTCTAGTGACACCGTGGGTGTACCAGTCGGTTTATGTGTTCCCTACTCTGCCTCTCATACCAAAGGTACTGAGAATAATAAGATGGCGAGGAGTAAGAACGATACTCTTGGTTCCGGATTGGCCAAGAAGGGCTTGGTACCCGGAACTTCAGGAAATTATATCAGAGGACCCATGGCCTCTGCCGCTCAGACAGGACCTGCTTCAGCAGGGGCCCTGTCTGTTCCAAGACTTACCGCGGCTGCGTTTGACGGCATGGCGATTGAGCGCCGGATCCTGAAGGAAAAGGGTATTCCGGAAGAAGTCATTCCTGCGCTTATTAAAGCCAGGAAAGATGTTACGGCAAAGCATTATCACCGCATGTGGCGGAAATATGTTGCATGGTGCGAGGCCAAAAAGGCCCCAACAGAGGAATTTCCACTAGGTCGATTTCTACATTTCCTGCAAGCAGGAGTGAATATGGGCCTAAGTCTAGGCTCCATTAAAGTACAGATTTCGGCTCTGTCGATTTTCTTTCAAAAAGAATTAGCTTCAGTACCTGAAGTTCAGGCATTGTGAAAGGAGTGCTGCATATTCAGCCCCCGTTTGTGCCCCCTGTGGCACCTTGGGATCTCAACGTGGTGTTGAGTTTTCTTAAAATCACATTGGTTTGAGCCACTAAAAACCGTGGATCTAAAATATCTCACGTGGAAAGTGGTCATGTTATTGGTAGAGATGAGCGGGTTCGGTTCCTCGGAATCCGAACCCGCCCGAACTTCAGGTTTTTTTACACGGGTCCGAGCGATTCGGATCTTCCCGCCTTGCTCGGTTAACCCGAGCGCACCCAAACGTCATCATCCCGCTGTCGGATTCTCGCGAGGCTCGGATTCTATCGCGAGACTCGGATTCTATATAAGGAGCCGCGCGTCGCCGCCATTTTCACACGTGCATTGAGATTGATAGGGAGAGGACGTGGCTGGCGTCCTCTCCGTTTATAGAGAAGAGACTGAGACTAGAGTAGAGAGAGACACAGTATTTACTTTAGTAATTTTGGGGAGCATTAGGAGGAGTACTACTACTTGCTGAAGTGATAGTGTGACTGTATATCTGACTTGTGGGGGAGACAGTGGGGAGCAGTTAGAGTCTGAGAGCAGGAGTACATATTTTAACGTACAGTGCACACTTTTGCTGCCAGAGTGCCACACTGCCATTGTGACCACACTGACCACCAGTATATATTGTGATTGTCTGCGTAGGAGTACAACTTGCAAGTTGCTGATAGTGTGACCAGTGACCTGACCACCAGTTTAATTAATCACCACCAGTTTAATATATATATATATATATATATATATATAATTGTATATAATATATATATAATTGTATACCACCTACCCGTGTTTTTTTTTTTTTTTTTCTTTCTTCATGATACATACTACTATAGTAGCTTACTGTAGCAGTCTGCGGTGCTGCTGAGCTGACAGTGTCCAGCAGGTCCGTCATCAGTCATTACATAATAAATATATATACCTGTCCGGCTGCAGTACTAGTGATATTATATATATATATATATATTAATTTCATCTCATTATCATCCAGTCTATATTAGCAGCAGACACAGTACGGTAGTCCACGGCTGTAGCTACCTCTGTGTCGGCAGTCGCTGGTCCATCCATAATTGTATACCACCTACCCGTGTTTTTTTTTTTTTTCTTTCTTCTTGATACATACTACTATAGTAGCTTACTGTAGCAGTCTGCGGTGCTGCTGAGCTGACAGTGTCCAGCAGGTCCGTCATCAGTCATTACATAATAAATATATATACCTGTCCGGCTGCAGTACTAGTGATATTATATATATATATATATATATTAATTTCATCTCATTATCATCCAGTCTATATTAGCAGCAGACACAGTACGGTAGTCCACGGCTGTAGCTACCTCTGTGTCGGCAGTCGCTGGTCCATCCATAATTGTATACCACCTACCCGTGTTTTTGTTTTTTTTTCTTTCTTCTTGATACATACTACTATAGTAGCTTACTGTAGCAGTCTGCGGTGCTGCTGAGCTGACAGTGTCCAGCAGGTCCGTCATCAGTCATTACATAATAAATATATATACCTGTCCGGCTGCAGTACTAGTGATATTATATATATATATATATATATATATATATATATATATTAATTTCATCTCATTATCATCCAGTCTATATTAGCAGCAGACACAGTACGGTAGCCCACGGCTGTAGCTACCTCTGTGTCGGCAGTCGCTGGTCCATCCATAATTGTATACCACCTACCCGTGTTTTTTTTTTTTTTCTTTCTTCTTGATAGATACTACTATAGTAGCTTACTGTAGCAGTCTGTGGTGCTGCTGAGCTGACAGTGTCCAGCAGGTCCGTCATCAGTCATTACATAATAAATATATATACCTGTCCGGCTGCAGTACTAGTGATATTATATATATATATATATATATATATATATAAATTTCATCTCATTATCATCCAGTCTATATTAGCAGCAGACACAGTACGGTAGTCCACGGCTGTAGCTACCTCTGTGTCGGCAGTCGCTGGTCCATCCATAATTGTATACCACCTACCCGTGTTTTTTTTTTCTTTCTTCTTGATACATACTACTATAGTAGCTTACTGTAGCAGTCTGCGGTGCTGCTGAGCTGACAGTGTCCAGCAGGTCCGTCATCAGTCATTACATAATAAATATATATACCTGTCCGGCTGCAGTACTAGTGATATTATATATATATATATTAATTTCATCTCATTATCATCCAGTCTATATTAGCAGCAGACACAGTACGGTAGTCCACGGCTGTAGCTACCTCTGTGTCGGCAGTCGCTGGTCCATCCATAATTGTATACCACCTACCCGTGTTTTTTTTTTTTTTTTTTTCTTCTTGATACATACTACTATAGTAGCTTACTGTAGCAGTCTGCGGTGCTGCTGAGCTGACAGTGTCCAGCAGGTCCGTCATCAGTCATTACATAATAAATATATATACCTGTCCGGCTGCAGTACTAGTGATATTATATATATATATATTAATTTCATCTCATTATCATCCAGTCTATATTAGCAGCAGACACAGTATGGTAGTCCACGGCTGTAGCTACCTCTGTGTCGGCAGTCGCTGGTCCATCCATAATTGTATACCACCTACCCGTGGTTTTTTTTTTTCTTTCTTCTTGATACATACTACTATAGTAGCTTACTGTAGCAGTCTGCGGTGCTGCTGAGCTGACAGTGTCCAGCAGGTCCGTCATCAGTCATTACATAATAAATATATATACCTGTCCGGCTGCAGTACTAGTGATATTATATATATATATATTAATTTCATCTCATTATCATCCAGTCTATATTAGCAGCAGACACAGTACGGTAGTCCACGGCTGTAGCTACCTCTGTGTCGGCAGTCGCTGGTCCATCCATAAGTATACTAGTATCCATCCATCTCCATTGTTTACCTGAGGTGCCTTTTAGTTGTGCCTATTAAAATATGGAGAACAAAAATGTTGAGGTTCCAAAATTAGGGAAAGATCAAGATCCACTTCCACCTCGTGCTGAAGCTGCTGCCACTAGTCATGGCCGAGACGATGAAATGCCAGCAACGTCGTCTGCCAAGGCCGATGCCCGATGTCATAGTACAGAGCATGTAAAATCCAAAACACCAAATATCAGTAAAAAAAGGACTCCAAAATCTAAAATAAAATTGTCGGAGGAGAAGCGTAAACTTGCCAATATGCCATTTACCACACGGAGTGGCAAGGAACGGCTGAGGCTTTGGCCTATGTTCATGGCTAGTGGTTCAGCTTCACATGAGGATGGAAGCACTCAGCCTCTCGCTAGAAAAATGAAAAGACTCAAGCTGGCAAAAGCACCGCAAAGAACTGTGCGTTCTTCGAAATCCCAAATCCACAAGGAGAGTCCAATTGTGTCGGTTGCGATGCCTGACCTTCCCAACACTGGACGTGAAGAGCATGCGCCTTCCACCATTTGCACGCCCCCTGCAAGTGCTGGAAGGAGCACCCGCAGTCCAGTTCCTGATAGTCAGATTGAAGATGTCAGTGTTGAAGTACACCAGGATGAGGAGGATATGGGTGTTGCTGGCGCTGGGGAGGAAATTGACAAGGAGGATTCTGATGATGAGGTGGTTTGTTTAAGTCAGGCACCCGGGGAGACACCTGTTGTCCGTGGGAGGAATAGGGCCGTTGACATGCCTGGTGAAAATACCAAAAAAATCAGCTCTTCGGTGTGGAAGTATTTCAACAGAAATGCGGACAACATTTGTCAAGCCGTGTGTTGCCTTTGTCAAGCTGTAATAAGTAGGGGTAAGGACGTTAACCACCTCGGAACATCCTCCCTTATACGTCACCTGCAGCGCATTCATAATAAGTCAGTGACAAGTTCAAAAACTTTGGGCGACAGCGGAAGCAGTCCACTGACCAGTAAATCCCTTCCTCTTGTAACCAAGCTCACGCAAACCACCCCACCAACTCCCTCAGTGTCAATTTCCTCCTTCCCCAGGAATGCCAATAGTCCTGCAGGCCATGTCACTGGCAATTCTGACGAGTCCTCTCCTGCCTGGGATTCCTCCGATGCATCCTTGCGTGTAACGCCTACTGCTGCTGGCGCTGCTGTTGTTGCTGCTGGGAGTCGATGGTCATCCCAGAGGGGAAGTCGTAAGCCCACTTTTACTACTTCCACCAAGCAATTGACTGTCCAACAGTCCTTTGCGAGGAAGATGAAATATCACAGCAGTCATCCTGTTGCAAAGCGGATAACTGAGGCCTTGACAACTATGTTGGTGTTAGACATGCGTCCGGTATCCGCCGTTAGTTCACAGGGAACTAGACAATTTCTTGAGGTAGTGTGCCCCCGTTACCAAATACCATCTAGGTTCCACTTCTCTAGGCAGGCGATACCGAGAATGTACACGGACGTCAGAAAAAGACTCACCAGTGTCCTAAAAAATGCAGTTGTACCCAATGTCCACTTAACCACGGACATGTGGACAAGTGGAGCAGGGCAGGGTCAGGACTATATGACTGTGACAGCCCACTGGGTAGATGTATGGACTCCCGCCGCAAGAACAGCAGCGGCGGCACCAGTAGCAGCATCTCGCAAACGCCAACTCTTTCCTAGGCAGGCTACGCTTTGTATCACCGGTTTCCAGAATACGCACACAGCTGAAAACCTCTTACGGCAACTGAGGAAGATCATCGCGGAATGGCTTACCCCAATTGGACTCTCCTGTGGATTTGTGGCATCGGACAGCGCCAGCAATATTGTGTGTGCATTAAATATGGGCAAATTCCAGCACGTCCCATGTTTTGCACATACCTTGAATTTGGTGGTGCAGAATTTTTAAAAAAACGACAGGGGCATGCAAGAGATGCTGTCGGTGGCCAGAAGAATTGCGGGACACTTTCGGCGTACAGGCACCACGTACAGAAGACTGGAGCACCACCAAAAACGCCTGAACCTGCCCTGCCATCATCTGAAGCAAGAAGTGGTAACGAGGTGGAATTCAACCCTATATATGCTTCAGAGGTTGGAGGAGCAGCAAAAGGCCATTCAAGCCTATACAATTGAGCACGATATAGGAGGTGGAATGTACCTGTCTCAAGCGCAGTGGAGAATGATTTCAACGTTGTGCAAGGTTCTGCAACCTTTTGAACTTGCCACACGTGAAGTCAGTTCAGACACTGCCAGCCTGAGTCAGGTCATTCCCCTCATCAGGCTTTTGCAGAAGAAGCTGGAGGCATTGAAGGAGGAGCTAAAAGGGAGCGATTCCGCTAGGCATGTGGGACTTGTGGATGGAGCCCTTAATTCGCTTAACAAGGATTCACGGGTGGTCAATCTGTTGAAATCAGAGCACTACATTTTGGCCACCGTGCTCGATCCTAGATTTAAAACCTACCTTGGATCTCTCTTTCCGGCAGACACAAGTCTGCTGGGGTTCAAAGACCTGCTGGTGACAAAATTGTCAAGTCAAGCGGAACGCGACCTGTCAACATCTCCTCCTTCACATTCTCCCGCAACTGGGGGTGCGAGGAAAAGGCTCAGAATTCCGAGCCCACCCGCTGGCGGTGATGCAGGGCAGTCTGGAGCGACTGCTGATGCTGACATCTGGTCCGGACTGAAGAACCTGACAACGATTACGGACATGTCGTCTACTGTCACTGCATATGATTCTGTCACCATTGAAAGAATGGTGGAGGATTATATGAGTGACCGCATCCAAGTAGGCACGTCAGACAGTCCGTACTTATACTGGCAGGAAAAAGAGGCAATTTGGAGGCCCTTGCACAAACTGGCTTTATTCTACCTAAGTTGCCCTCCCACAAGTGTGTACTCCGAAAGAGTGTTTAGTGCCGCCGCTCACCTTGTCAGCAATCGGCGTACGAGGTTACTTCCAGAAAATGTGGAGAAGATGATGTTCATTAAAATGAATTATAATCAATTCCTCCGTGGAGACATTGACCAGCAGCAATTGCCTCCACAAAGTACACAGGGAGCTGAGATGGTGGATTCCAGTGGGGACGAATTGATAATCTGTGAGGAGCGGGATGTACACGGTGATATATCGGAGGATGATGATGAGGTGGACATCTTGCCTCTGTAGAGCCAGTTTGTGCAAGGAGAGATTAATTGCTTCTTTTTCGGTGGGGGTCCAAACCAACCCGTCATTTCAGTCACAGTCGTGTGGCAGACCCTGTCACTGAAATGATGGGTTGGTTAAAGTGTGCATGTCCTGTTTATACAACATAAGGGTGGGTGGGAGGGCCCAAGGACAATTCCATCTTGCACCTCTTTTTTCTTTGATTTTTATTTGCGTCATGTGCTGTTTGGGGGGTGTTTTTTGGAAGGGCCATCCTGCGTGACACTGCAGTGCCACTCCTAGATGGGCCAGGTGTTTGTGTCGGCCACTAGGGTCGCTTATCTTACTCACACAGCTACCTCATTGCGCCTCTTTTGTTCTTCTTTGCGTCATGTGCTGTTTGGGGAGTGTTTTTTGGAAGGGCCATCCTGCGTGATGCCACTCCTAGATGGGCCAGGTGTTTGTGTCGGCCACTAGGGTCGCTTATCTTACTCACACAGCTACCTCATTGCGCCTCTTTTTTTCTTCTTTGCGTCATGTGCTGTTTGGGGAGTGTTTTTTGGAAGGGCCATCCTGCGTGACACTGCAGTGCCACTCCTAGATGGGCCAGGTGTTTGTGTCGGCCACTAGGGTCGCTTATCTTACTCACACAGCTACCTCATTGCGCCTCTTTTTTTCTTTGCGTCATGTGCTGTTTGGGGAGTGTTTTTTGGAAGGGCCATCCTGCGTGACACTGCAGTGCCACTCCTAGATGGGCCAGGTGTTTGTGTCGGCCACTAGGGTCGCTTAGCTTACTCACACAGCTACCTCATTGCGCCTCTTTTTTTCTTTGCGTCATGTGCTGTTTGGGGAGTGTTTTTTGGAAGGGCCATCCTGCGTGACACTGCAGTGCCACTCCTAGATGGGCCAGGTGTTTGTGTCGGCCACTAGGGTCGCTTATCTTACTCACACAGCTACCTCATTGCGCCTCTTTTTTTCTTTGCGTCATGTGCTGTTTGGGGAGTGTTTTTTGGAAGGGCCATCCTGCGTGACACTGCAGTGCCACTCCTAGATGGGCCAGGTGTTTGTGTCGGCCACTAGGGTCGCTTATCTTACTCACACAGCTACCTCATTGCGCCTCTTTTTTTCTTTGCGTCATGTGCTGTTTGGGGAGTGTTTTTTGGAAGGGCCATCCTGCGTGACACTGCAGTGCCACTCCTAGATGGGCCAGGTGTTTGTGTCGGCCACTAGGGTCGCTTAGCTTACTCACACAGCTACCTCATTGCGCCTCTTTTTTTCTTCTTTGCGTCATGTGCTGTTTGGGGAGTGTTTTTTGGAAGGGCCATCCTGCGTGACACTGCAGTGCCACTCCTAGATGGGCCAGGTGTTTGTGTCGGCCACTAGGGTCGCTTAGCTTACTCACACAGCTACCTCATTGCGCCTCTTTTTTTCTTTGCGTCATGTGCTGTTTGGGGAGTGTTTTTTGGAAGGGCCATCCTGCGTGACACTGCAGTGCCACTCCTAGATGGGCCAGGTGTTTGTGTCGGCCACTAGGGTCGCTTAGCTTAGTCATCCAGCGTCCTCGGTGCAAATTTTAGGACTAAAAATAATATTGTGAGGTGTGAGGTATTCAGAATAGACTGAAAATGAGTGTAAATTATGGTTTTTGAGGTTAATAATACTTTGGGATCAAAATGACCCCCAAATTCTATGATTTAAGCTGTTTTTTAGTGTTTTTTGAAAAAAAACACCCGAATCCAAAACACACCCGAATCCGACAAAAAAAATTCGGTGAGGTTTTGCCAAAACGCGGTCGAACCCAAAACACGGCCGCGGAACCGAACCCAAAACCAAAACACAAAACCCGAAAAATTTCAAGTGCACATCTCTAGTTATTGGCCTTGGCTTCAGCCAGGCGAGTGTCAGAATTGGCGGCTTTATCATGTAAAAGCCCTTATCTGATTTTCCATATGGATAGGGCAGAATTGAGGACTCGTCCCCAATTTCTTCCTAAGGTGGTGTCAGCGTTTCACCTGAACCAGCCTATTGTGGTGCCGGCGGCTACTAGTGAATTGGAGGACTCCAAGTTGCTAGACGTTGTCAGGGCCCTGAAAATATATGTTTCCAGGACGGCTGGAGTCAGAAACTCTGACTCGCTGTTTATCCTGTATGCACCCAACAAGCTGGGTGCTCCTGCTTCTAAGCAGTCTATTGCTCGTTGGATTTGTAGTACAATTCAGCTTGCACATTCTGTGGCAGGCATACCACAGCCAAAATCTGTAAATGCCCATTCCACAAGGAAGGTGGGCTCATCTTGGGCGGCTGCCCGAGGGGTCTCGGCTTTACAACTTTGCCGAGCAGCTACTTGGTCAGGGGCAAACACGTTTGCAAAATTCTACAAATTTGATACCCTGGCTGAGGAGGACCTGGAGTTCTCTCATTCGGTGCTACAGAGTCATCCGCACTCTCCCGCCCGTTTGGGAGCTTTGGTATAATCCCCATGGTCCTTACGGAGTTCCCAGCATCCACTAGGACGTTAGAGAAAATAAGAATTTACTCACCGGTAATTCTATTTCTCGTAGTCCGTAGTGGATGCTGGGCGCCCATCCCAAGTGCGGATTGTCTGCAATACTTGTAAATAGTTATTGTTAACTAAAGGGTTATTGTTGAGCCATCTGTTGAGAGGCTCAGTTGTTTTCATACTGTCAAACTGGATATAGTATCACGAGTTGTACGGTGTGATTGGTGTGGCTGGTAAGAGTCTTACCCGGGATTCTAAATCCTTCCTTATTATGTCTGCTCGTCCGGGCACAGTGTCCTAACTGAGGCTTGGAGGAGGGTCATAGTGGGAGGAGCCAGTGCACACCAGGTAGTCATAAATCTTTCTAGAGTGCCCAGCCTCCTTCGGAGCCCGCTATTCCCCATGGTCCTTACGGAGTTCCCAGCATCCACTACGGACTACGAGAAATAGAATTACCGGTGAGTAAATTCTTATTTTCTCTGCATCCCGGGGACTGGAGTACCAGACATCTTCAGCTGCAATGGGGACATTGGGAAGTGATATCTTGCACATGTGAGGTATCACATAAATATGTAATTTCTCTGACATCCTAGTGGATGCTGGGTACTCCGTAAGGACCATGGGGAATAAACGGGCTCCGCAGGAGACTGGGCACTTCTTTAAAGAAAAGATTAGGTACTACATCTGGTGTGCACTGGCTCCTCCCTCTATGCCCCTCCTCCAGACCTCAGTTAGATTTCTGTGCCCGGCCGAGCTGGATGCACACTAGGGGCTCTCCTGAGCTCCTAGAAAGAAAGTATATTTTAGGTTTTTTATTTTACAGTGAGACCTGCTGGCAACAGGCTCACTGCATCGAGGGACTAAGGGGAGAAGAAGCGAACCTACCTGCTTGCAGCTAGCTTGGGCTTCTTAGGCTACTGGACACCATTAGCTCCAGAGGGATCGACCGCAGGACCCGTCCTTGGTGTTCGTTCCCGGAGCCGCGCCGCCGTCCCCCTTACAGAGCCAGAAGCAAGAAGATGGTCCGGAAAATCGGCGGCAGAAGACTTCAGTCTTCACCAAGGTAGCGCACAGCACTGCAGCTGTGCGCCATTGCTCCTCATGTACACCTCACACTCCGGTCACTGAGGGGTGCAGGGCGCTGGGGGGGGGGGCGCCCTGAGGGCAATATAAACACCTTGGCTGGCAAAATAATCACAATATATAGCCCCTGAGGCTATATATGTGATAAATAAATACCCCTGCCAGAATCCATAAAAAAGCGGGAGAAAAGTCCGCGAAAAAGGGGCGGAGCTATCTCCCTCAGCACACTGGCGCCATTTTCTCTTCACAGTGCAGCTGGAAGACAGCTCCCCAGGCTCTCCCCTGTAGTTTTCAGGCTCAAAGGCTTAAAAAGAGAGGGGGGACACTAAATTTAGGCGCAATATTGTATATACAAGCAGCTATTGGGGAAAATTCACTCAGTTATAGTGTTAATCCCCACATTATATAGCGCTCTGGTGTGTGCTGGCATACTCTCTCTCTGTCTCCCCAAAGGGCTTTGTGGGGTCCTGTCCTCAGTCAGAGCATTCCCTGTGTGTGTGCGGTGTGTCGGTACGGCTGTGTCGACATGTTGATGAGGAGGCTTATGTGGTGAAGGAGCAGATGCCGATAAATGTGATGTCGTCCCCTGTGGGGCCGACACCAGAGTGGATGGATAGGTGGAAGGTATTAACCGACAGTGTCAACTCCTTACATAAAAGGCTGGATGACGTAACAGCTATAGGACAGCCGGCTTTTCAGCCGCGCCTGCCCAGGCATCTCAAAGGCCATCAGGGGCTCAAAAACGCCCGCTCCCTCAGATGGCAGACACAGATGTCGACACGGAGTCTGACTCCAGTGTCGACGAGGTTGAGACATATACACAATCCACTAGGAACATCTGTGACTTGATCCCGGCAATAAAAAATGTGTTACACATTTCTGACATTAACCCAAGTACCACTAAAAAAAGGGTTTTATGTTTGGGGAGAAAAAGCAGGTAGTGTTTTGTTCCCCCATCAGATGAGTGAATGAAGTGTGTGAAAAAGCGTGGGTTCCCCCGATAAGAAACTGGTAATTTCTAAAAAGTTACTGATGGCGTACCCTTTCCCGCCAGAGGATAGGTCACGTTGGGAGATATCCCCTAGGGTGGATAAGGCGCTCACACGTTTGTCAAAAAAGGTGGCACTGCCGTCTTAGGATACGGCCACTTTGAAGGTACCTGTTGATAAAAAGCAGGAGGCTATCCTGAAGTCTGTATTTACACACTCAGGTACTAGACTGAGACCTGCAGATAGGGCTGCTACAGCGTGGTCTGTGACCCTGTCAAACAGGGATACTAGTTTGCTAACATAAGAGCATATTAAAGACGTCGTCTTATATATGAGGGATGCACAGAGGGATATTTTGCCGGCTGGCATCCAGAAGTAATGTAATGTCCATTCTGTCAGGAGGGTATTAGAGACCCGACACTGGACAGGTGATTCTGATTTTAAAAGGCGCATAGAGATTCTGCCTTATAAGGGTGAGGAATTGTTTGGGGATGGTCTCTGGGACCTCGTATCCACAGCAACAGCTGGGAAGAAAATTTTTTACCTCAGGTTTCCTCACAGCCTAAGAAAGCACTGTATTATCAGGTACAGTCCTTTCGGCTTCAGAAAAGTAAGCGAGTCAAAGGCGCTTCCTTTCTGCACAGAGACAAGGGAAGAGGGAAAAAGCTGCACCAGTCAGCCAGTTCCCAGAATCAAAATTCTTCCCCCGCTTCCTCTGAGTCCACCGCATGACGCGGGGGCTCCACAGGCGTAGCCAGGTACGGTGGGGGGCCGCCTCAAAAAAAAAAAAAAATTCAGCGATCAGTGGGCTCGCTCACAGGTGGATCCCTGGTTCCTTCAAGTAGTATCTCAGGGGTACAAGCTGGAATTCGAGGCGTCTCCCCCCCGCCGTTTCCTCAAATCTGCCTTGCCGACAACTCCCTCGGGCAGGGAGGCTGTGCTAGAGGCAATTCACAAGCTGTATTCCCAGCAGGTGTTAGTCAAGGTGCCCCTACTTCAAGAAGGAGGGGGTTACTATTCCACACTGTTTGTGGTACCGAAACCGGACGGTTCGGTGAGACCCATTTTAAATTTGAAATCCTTGAACACATACATAAAAAATTCAAGTTCAAGATGGAATCGCTCAGGGCGGTTATTGCAAGCCTGGACGAGGGGGATTACATGGTATCCCTGGACATCAAGGATGCTTACCTGCATGTCCCCATTTACCATCCTGACCAGGAGTACCTCAGATTTGTGGTACAGGATTGCCATTACCAATTCCAGACACTGCCGTTTGGACTGTCCACGGCACCGAGGGTGTTTACCAAGGTAATGGCAGAAATGATGATACTCCTTCAAAAAAAGGGAGTTTTAATTATCCCGTACTTGGACGATCTCCTTATAAAGGCGAGGTCCAAGGAGCAGTTGTTGGTCGGAGTAGCACTATCTCTGGAAATGCTACAACAGCACGGATGGATTCTAAACATTCCAAAGTCACAGCTGGTTCCTTCCACACGCCTACTGTTCCTGGGGATGGTTCTGGACACAGAACAGAAAAAAGTGTTTCTCCCGCAGGAGAAAGACAAGGAGCTGTCATCTCTAGTCAGAGACCTCCTGAAACCAAAACAGGTATCGGTACATCACTGCACACGAGTCCTGGGAAAAATGGTTGCTTCATACGAAGCAATCCCATTCGGCAGGTTCCATGCAAGAACCTTTCAGTGGGACCTCTTGGACAAGTGGTCGGGATCGCATCTTCAGATGCATCGGCTGATAACCCTGTCTCCAAGGACCAGGGTGTCTCTGCTGTGGTGGCTGCAGAGTGCTCATCTTCTAGAGGGCCGCAGATTCGGCATACAGGACTGGGTCCTGGTGACCACGGATGCCAGCCTTCAATGCTGAGGGGCAGTCACACAGGGAAGAAATTTCCAAGGACTTTGGTCAAGTCAGAAGTCGTCCCTACACATAAATATTCTGGAACTGAGGGCCATTTACAATGCCCTAAGTCAGGCAAGGCCCCTGCTTCAAAACCAGCCGATACTGATCCAATCAGACAACATCATGGCAGTCGCCCATGTAAACCGACAGGGCGGCACAAGAAGCAGGATGGCGATGGCAGAAGCCACAAGGATTCTCCGATGGGCGGAAAATCACGTGTTAGCACTGTCAGCAGTGTTCATTCCAGGAGTGGACAACTGGGAAGCAGACTTCCTCAGCAAACACGACCTACACCCGGGAGAGTGGGGACTTCATCCAGAAGTCTTCCAACTGTTGGTAAACCATTGGGAAAGGCCACAGGTGGACATGATGGCGTCCCGCCTCAACAAAAAGCTAAAGTGATAGCTGTGGACGCTCTAGTGACTCCGTGGGTGTACCAGTCGGTTTATGTGTTCCCTCCTCTGCCTCTCATACCAAAGGTACTGAGAATAATAAGAAGGCGAGGAGTAAGAACGATACTCGTGGTTCCGGATTGGCCAAGAAGAGCTTGGTACCCAGAACTTCAAGAAATGATCTCAGAGGACCCTTGGCCTCTGCCTCTCAGACAGGACCTGCTACTGCAGGGGCCCTGTCTGTTCCAAGACTTACCGCGGCTGCGTTTGACGGCATGGCGGTTGAACGCCGGATCCTGATGGAAAAGGGCATTCCGGTTGAAGTCATTCCTACGCTGATAAAAGCTAGGAAGGATGTGACAGCAAAACATTATCACCGCATATGGCGAAAATATGTTGCTTGGTGTGAGGCTATGAAGGCCCCAACAGAAGAATTTCAGCTGGGTCGATTTCTGCACTTCCTACAATCAGGAGTGACTATGGGCCTAAAATTGGGATCCATTAAAGTCCAGATTTCGGCCCTGTCTATTTTCTTTCAAAAAGAACTGGCTTCACTGCCTGAAGTTCAGACGTTTGTTAAGGGAGTGCTGCATATTCAGCCCCCTTTTGTGCCTCCAGTGGCACCTTGGGATCTCAACGTTGTGTTGGATTTCCTAAAATTACATTGGTTTGAGCCACTTCAGACCGTGGAGTTGAAATATCTCACGTGGAAAGTGGTCATGCTTTTGGCCTTGGCTTCGGCTAGGCGTGTGTCAGACTTGGCGGCTTTGTCCTGTAAAAGCTCCTATCTGATCTTCCATATGGACAGGGCAGAATTGAGGACTCGTCCCCAATTTCTCCCTAAGGTGGTATCAGCGTTTCATTTGAACCAACCTATTGTGGTGCCTGCGGCTACTCGGGACTTGGAGGCTTCCAAGTTGCTGGATGTAGTCCGGGCCCTGAAAATATATGTTTCCAGGACGGCTACAGTCAGAAAAACTGACTCGCTGTTTATCCTGCATGCACCCAACTAGCTGGGTGCTCCTGCTTCTAAGCAGACTATTGCTCGCTGGATCTGTAGCACGATTCACCTTGTACATTCTGCGGCTGGCCTGCCGCATCCTAAATCAGTCAAAGCCCATTCCACGAGGAAGGTGGGCTCTTCTTGGGCGGCTGCCCGAGGGGTCTCGGCTTTACAACTTTGCCGAGCTGCTACCTGGTCGGGATCAAACACGTTTGCAAAATTCTACAAGTTTGATACCCTGGCTGAGGAGGACCTTGAGTTTGCTCATTCGGTGCTGCAGAGTCATCCGCACTCTCCCGCCCGTTTGGGAGCTTTGGTATAATCCCCATGGTCCTTACGGAGTACCCAGCATCCACTAGGACGTCAGAGAAAATAAGATTTTACTCACCGGTAAATCTATTTCTCGTAGTCCGTAGTGGATGCTGGGAGCCCGTCCCAAGTGCGGAATTCTGCAATACTTGTATATAGTTATTGCTTAACTATAGGGGTTTTTTGTTCTGAGCCATCAGTTTAATGAGGCTCAGTTGTTGTTCATACTGTTAACTGGGTATAGTTATCACGAGTTGTACGGTGTGATTGGTGTGGCTGGTATGAGTCTTACCCTGGATTCCAAATC
The DNA here is from genome assembly GCF_028390025.1 of Pseudophryne corroboree. Classification (NCBI taxonomy): domain Eukaryota; kingdom Metazoa; phylum Chordata; class Amphibia; order Anura; family Myobatrachidae; genus Pseudophryne; species Pseudophryne corroboree. The sequence goes on along the minus strand of NC_086444.1, from coordinate 123,978,507 downwards.
CTTTCCTTGTAATGTCAGCTCTTCCGGGCACAGTTTCCCTAACTGAGGTCTGGAGGAGGGGCATAGAGGGAGGAGCCAGTGCACACCAGATGTAGTACCTAATCTTTTCTTTAAAGAAGTGCCCAGTCTCCTGCGGAGCCCGTTTATTCCCCATGGTCCTTACGGAGTACCCAGCATCCACTACGGACTACGAGAAATAGATTTACCGGTGAGTAAAATCTTATTTTTAATGAGAATTACTCTGCTGTAACCCACTGGTGTCATTAGGGGATGCAGACCAGGGCCGGCTCCCGGTCTACTAGCACCCTGAGCGAGAAAATTTCAAAGCGCCCTCTTCCCCCCCCATGCGCATGCCTTCGGCGCAAACGCTCCTGGAAAAGTGGGAATGGCCTCACAACTTCATATTATCAAACTATAATTAAATATATTTTCACACCCCCTCTACACACACAATTAGCAGCCTTACACATAACAGCCACAGTAATGTTCATTACACATAATGTCTCCAGTATAGTGCCAGATACACATACTGTAATGACCCCAGTTGAGCAGTGCCAGATAGACATGATATGCCCCCCAGCAGTACCAGATACACATGATATGCCCCCCAGCATTGCCAGATACACATGATATGCCCTCCAGTAGTGCCAGATACACATGATATGCCCCCGAGCAGTGCCAGATACACATATGCCCCCGAGCAGTGCCAGATATACATGATATGCCCCCCAGCAGTGCCAGATAGACATGATATGCCCCCCAGCAGTGCCAGATACACATGATATGCCCCCCAGCAGACGCCACACAGCGCGCACATAGTGTAGCTTTGGCCTGCCCACAGCACTCCCCATACTTACCTACATTTTGGCTGCTCTCTGCGGGAGAGAGCAGCCAGGTCAGCTCAGAGGGCGGGCAGGGGAGGCTGTGACGTCGTGGAGGGGGTGGGCCGGAGGCGGGACGGGGCGGAGAAAGGGCGGAGCGGGGGCGGAGCAAGGGCGGGATCATGATGATGCCTCTTTTAAGCCACGCCCCCGCTCTGTAATGCCGCGATCGCCGGCATTACACTGCAGGGGGCGTGGCTATGATGACGCGATTCAGCAAGAATCGCGTCATCAACTGCCCGGACCGCCCACTTTACACACTAAGTGGGCGGACGGGCAAGGGGGACCCCACGAATCGGGAGTCTTGCCTGCTCTTCCGGGGGGCCGGGAGGGTCACCCGATTTTCGGGAGCCTCCCGGCCATTCCGGGAGAGTAGGCAAGTATGGCACTCCCCCTTGTCGTCACAGCCACTGCACTGATCGCACTGAGCCCCCCCAAAAAAGTGGGTCACTTTTAAAAATTGGGGTCCTACCTGTCCTTTTTTGGGTCCCATCGTAATAAAGGTTCTTATTAATCTTATTATTGATTAAAATATAAAAACTCAGACATGGACACTATAAAAGTGCTGCAAGAGGGAGGATGGGGTGACAATGCTATTGGGCTGTGTAGTATACAGGACACTCTGCACCAGTCTGTAACTAGACATTTTGGTGCACTTTGACAGAAAGTTAATTGGTGTTCTGCTCCATACAGTCCAAATAAGGGAGAGTGCGCAGCAAAAATTTAGGGGCGTGGCTTAATGGGGAAGGGGCATGGCCAAATAGTACCAATTCACATTACACCACACAGTAGTGCCGCTTATATACATTGCACCAGGTAGAACCTCCAATACACACTGAGCCAGGTAGAACCCGTTCTACACATTGCACCAGGTAGAGCACGTTCTACACATTGCACCGGGTAGAGCACATTATACACATTGCACAAGGTAGAACCCCCTATATACATTGCGCCAGGTAAAGCACTTATACACATTGCACCAGGTAGAGCACTTAGACACATTGCACCAGGTAGAACCCCCTATACACATTGCACCAGGTAGAGCACTTATACACATTGCAGCAGGTAGAGCATGTTATACACATTGCACCAGGTAGAGCACATTATACACATTGCACCAGGTAGAGCATGTTATACACATTGCACCAGGTAAAGCACGTTATACACATTGCACCCGGTAGAGCACGTTATACACTTTGCACCAGGTAGAACCCCCTATACACGTTGCACCAGGTAGATGACTTATACACATTGCAGCAGGTAGAGCACATTATACACTTTGCACCAGGTAGAGCACGTTATACACATTGCACCAGGTAGAGCACGTTATACACATTGCACCAGGTAGAGCACGTTATACACATTGCACCAGGTAGAACATGTTATAAACATTGTACCAGGTAGAGCACTTATACAGATTGCACCAGGTAGAACACATTATACACATTGCACCAGGTACAGCACTTATACAGGTATGCGTTCAGGATCCTGGATGTCGGGATTCCAGCAGCCGTAATAGCAACGCTGGAATCCTGCCAGCCGCCAGAACACCAACGCTGGAATCCCGACGACGATATCCCGTCAGGATCCTGAAGGTTAGTATGCACTGCCGCCACAGGTATAGCGTGCAGGAGGGGGGGGGGGGGTTAGGTTTAGGCACACTCAGGGAGAGTTAGGGTTAGGCTGCAGAGAGGGGGGGTTAGGGTTAGGCACTAAGGGGGGAGGGTTAGGTTTAGGCTGCGGGAAAGGGGGTTTAGGTTTAGGCACCACTGGGGGGAGGTTAGGGTTAGACTGCTGAGTGGGAGGGTTAGGAGTAGGGGAGGGAGGTTAGGGTACCCTCTGCACCCTTGTCAGCATTGCTGTGATCTGTATACTGAATGCCGGGATCCCGACCACTGACTTTTCGGACACTCTGTACAGCCGCTGGGATTCGAGTCATGCTGCCTGTAATTTACGTGCTGAGTGATTAACTTCAGTGACACTCACTGTGCTGGCTGTCTATGCTGGTTACTGCAAAGACAGTCAGCACAGTGAGTGTCACTGAAGTTGATCACTCAGCACCAGGGCTACCATTAGAAATTGTAGGGCCCGGGACTAACAAAATAGGCAGGGCCCTCCTCCTGGAGTATCTCATTATGGTAAGCAAATATTCCAAAATACAGAAAAATCTGATACCTAAAATACTTCTGATCCTAGGCATTTTGAATATGGCAGACTCATCCTGTAACTACAAGCAGTGCCAGATTAAGGTCCTGGTGGGCCTGGAGCTGAAATTTATAAAGGGCCTATTGGGGGCAGCCGCAGGGGGTGTGACTACTGATATGGGGGTGTGGTCTGTGCCGTGAGGTGTGACTAGCACCAAGGAGGGCATAGCTACCCACCTTCTTTTACCCACTGCAATCTCCCTCTCCTCTTTGCTTATATGAAACATATACCTGTCTAAACAAAAACACAAAAAACACAACCTATGGTTTATTAATAAAATAAAATTAATGTTATTGAGGTTAGTAATACTCTGGGAACAAAACAAGGCCCAAATTATGTGATTCTAGCTTTTTTGTCAATTTTTGGAAGAATTGCAAAACCAAAACCAGTAACAGCGTTTTCGACACACCTCAATATTTGACCAACATGCACTGGTGCTCATCCAATGCATCAAACAGCATATGGAAGTGGTGGTGTCACTCAGGGGGTAATTCAGATCTGATCGCAGCAGCACATTTGGGCAAAACCATGTGCACTGCAGGGGGGGGGGGGGGGTCAGATGTAACATGTGCAGAAATATTTAGGTGGGTTATATTGTTTCTGTGCAGGGTAAATACTGGCTGCTTTATTTTTACACTGCAATTTAGATTTCAGTTTGAACACACCCCACCCAAATCTATCTCTCTCTGCACATGTTACATCTGCCCCACCTGCACTGCACATGGTTTTGCCCATTAGCTAACAAATTTGCTGCTGTGATCAGATCTAAATTAGGCCCTCAGTCTTTCAATCAGGCAGAAGTAAAAACAGACACAGGGCCTGATTCAGAGTTGCAAGCAAAGCCAAAAAGAACACAACTGGGCAAAACCATGTGGGGCTAATATAACATGTGCAGAGAGATTTAGATTTGAGTGGGTTGTATCCCACAAATACTGGACAGCTTCATTTTTACACTGCAATTTAGATTATAGGAGTAAATGTATTACCCTGCGTTATAGGGGAGCAGTATCAGCGCACTGATACTGCTTCTCCCCCATCTATTACTGTTGCGGTGCTGGCTCAGATAGCGCTCCTGTCCATATCGGCGCTGCTATCTAATGTAGCCCATACACTTGTGAGATATCAGGTACAATCTTTCCATTTCGACCGCATCTGTGAGAGAAATCGAAGGATTGTATGCACATTTTAGGTACCTTACAACGCGATGCGCAGGGGGATCCGGTCTTTAGGTTGACAGTAACTAGGTCGACAGGGTCTCTCTAGGTCGACATGAGTTTTTCACGATTTTTTTCTTTTTTTGAACCTTTTCATACTTAACGCTCCACGTGGACTACGATTTTAACGGTAACCTGTGCCGAGCGAAGCGCTAGCGGAGCAAGGCACCTTGCCCGAAGCATGGCGAGCTTCGCGAGGGGACACGGTGCACTAATTGGGGTTCCCGGTCACTCTACGAAGAAAACGACACCAAAACCCCCCATAAAAAAACTCATGTCCACCTTTTGACCTGTCGACCTAGATACTGTCGACCGATAGTAGTTACTATCTACCTTCCATACCACACCCATGCGTGGGCACGCCGGTCGAATATCGCGTCTCATGATAGTATGTGCTGCACTTAATATTTATCGAATCGCAGTGCGATCGCATATGTTTTTAAAAACACATGCGATATATCGCACCGCGATGCGTGATTGGGACACGCCGGGAGTGTGACGTGCCCATCACGTGATTACCATGCGATCTATCGCATGATCGCATGGTAATCACTTTGGCAGTTCAGGTGCGATTTCATTGCACCTGAACTGCCGGTACGATGCCCCGCGATGTCACGTCGCGGGGCATCGCACAAGTGTATGGGCACCATTACAGATAGCACACCGATATGAGGGGGCAATGTATGAACAGTCAGCATTGCTGACCGTTCTGACACCTGCAGCTGTCAGTTTCGACAGCTGCAGGTGGCGATGCCCATACACCACAGCAGGGACAGAGCTATCCCTGGCTGTGGAGGGCGCCGGCTCCGGACTGCGTAGGGGATCTCGCGTGAGTATGACATCCCGCACATGCACAGTGGAGCCGGCCGGGCAGGGGGAGACAGTGCATCAGCACTGAGCTGACGCGCTGTAAGCTCAGGAGGGCATCGCCTGAGGGGAGAGCGCTTCGACAGACAAGATGTTAATACATCTTGCTGATGTCCCTTCCTGCTTCACCTCGGTAATAAGGCAAAGCAGGAAGTGTTATGGCGTGTACACCCGGTGAGATTTTTTCTTATGATTTTGACTATAAAGTCAAAATCGTAAGAAAAGTTAGTGCAGATCGCAAGGTGAAAGTCACCTTGCGATGCCGATGCGCGGTCCCGCGTGGTCGGCATCACAAGAATAGATAGACTGTGCAGGTAAGTCAATTTTGACTATCTCTATAGAATAGATAGTTAAAATTTACACTGAGCCAAAATCGCACATAGTCAGTATTGCAAGCACATAGGGGTCATTCCGAATTGATCGATTTTCGCAGCGCAGCGATCAGGTGAAAAAACGGCATTTCTGCGCACGCGTATGGGCTGCAATGAACACGTGCGACGTACGGGTACAAAGCCCGTTGTGGCTGTGCTCAGGTTCTAGCAAAGTTTTTCTTCGTACTGACGGCCGCAAGAAGATTGACAGGAAGGGGGCGTTACTGGGTGTCAAATGACCATTTTCAGTGAGTGTTTGCAAAAACGCAGGCGTGTCTGAAAAAACGCAGGCGTGGCTGGGCGTTCGCTGGGCGGGTGTATGACGTGAAATCCGGACACGAATAGGCTGAAGTGATCGCAAGCGCTGAGTAGGTTCAGAGCTACTCTGAAACCGCACAAACTGGTTTTTGCAGAGCTCGGCTGCACATGCGTTCGCACTTCTGCTAAGCTAAAATACACTCCCCAGTGGGCGGCGGCTTAGTGTTTGCACAGCTGCTAAAACTAGCCAGCGAGCGATCAACTTGGAATGACCACCAACATCCGTTATTCACATTACACCGCCCAGCGGCATCCGATCATCACATTACAATGCACAGCGGCGTGCATTATTCACATTAAACTGCACTGACACATCCGTTATTCACATTACACCGCACAGCGTCGTCACATTATTCACATTATAGCGCACAGTGGTGTCACACTTAAGCACACTTACACGTTACTCACATTACACCGCACAGAGGCTTCCGTTACTCACATTACACCGCACAGCGACTTCCGTTATTCACATTACAGCGCACAGCGACTTCCGTTACTCACATCACCCCTCACAGCGACTTCCGTTACTCACATTACAGCGCACAGCGACTTCCGTTATTCACATTACAGCGCACAGCGACTTCTGTTATTCACATTACAGCGCACAGCGACTTCCGTTACTCACATCACCCCTCACAGCGACTTCCGTTACTCACATTACAGCGCACAACGCATTCCGTTATTCACATTACAGCGCACAGCGACTTCCGTTATTCACATTACACCGCACAGCGACTTCCGTTATTCACATTACACCGCACAGCGACTTCCGTTATTCACATTACACCGCACAGCGACTTCCGTTACTCACATTACAGTGCACAGCGACTTCCGTTACTCACATTACAGCGCACAGCGACTTCCGTTACTCACATTACACCGCACAGCGACTTCCGTTACTCACATTACAGCGCACAGCGACTTCGGTTACTCACATTACACCGCACAGCGGCATCACATTATTCACATTACAGAGTATAGCGGTGTCACATTATTCATATTACAGCGTACACTGGCGTCACATTACAACGCACAGAGGCGTCCATTATTCACATTACACCACCCAGCGGCGTCTGTTACTCACATTACACCGCGGGTGGGGGTGCCGATAGAACTGTTCTATCACAAGAGCACTTTGTTTGCAGGCAGAGGTCAGAGAGATTAGAGAAGACTCATACTCACCTCTCCTGCTGGATCCACCGTGGCCGCACTGTCTCTTCCTCTGAGATCTGCGCAATAACGTCAACGGAGTTTGGCGCGCAGATCTCCTTCTCTTCCTGACAGCCGGGTGGTGTGGGGACGGGACCTCTTCTCCTTTTAGTGGCCGGTGGCCGCAGCGCACAAGGCAAAGTACATTAAGTTAGTGATGCGTGGGAGGGCGGGGCCACAGATGATAGACGGGACCACACCCCAATCAGCCCACTGGGCCTCTGCTTGGTAGAACTAATGACCAATCCGGCCCTGGTCACCAGAGTTCTGACTTGCCCACTGTGCTTGCAGTAAATGAGGAGGATGAAAGTACAGAGCCACAATTCGTTTGCACTACTGCTGAATAGAGCTCCTGTCCTGGCACCAGGGCTATTGCTGGGAAGTCTGCTGATGAAGCTCCTTCAGTTATGTCTCCTTCTCCGTTCCTGCCATTGGGGACCTGCCAGCAGCTGGATTCCACCACCCACAGGCAAGCAAATCGCGGGCATAATGCCGAGAGGGGGCATGGCCTAATGCCGCGAGGGGGCGGAGCTACGATCCCGGGCCGTGAACATGAAAAAAACTTTGTCTATCAGGTCCCCCGCATGTGACACTGACCGGCGCTGCCGTTGGGTGGGGGGGAGAAAGGAGGAGGAGGAGAGGAGGCTGGTGTTGTTGCTGCCGGAGGGGGCGGGCCCTAGGGGGCGCTGCAGTAGCAGGAAAAAAAAATCCTGTTTACATTACAGCAGCATAGACATTTGCAGATACCGTGGGCCTATTTTGGAGGGTGGGCCTGGAGCTGCAGCTCCATTAGCCCTATTGTTAATCCGGCCCTGACTACAAGTAATAACACCCAAAGCACCATTCTCCCGAATGGAAATGTGTAACACTATGGTTACTTTCAAATAAAACATCATTGCATGTTTCAAAAATGCCAGTATGCCTTTCTTTAACCAATTGCATAAGCAGAGGAGTAGCTAGGTGCCATGGTGCCCGGAGCAAGGGTATGTTTCAGCGCCCCCTCCCCTTTACTGAATTCGGTGCATGTTACATTTGAAAAGAAACATATTTAAAAATCCAAAATTGGTAATAGACCTTGTGGAGCTCAGGGCGAAAGTTTCCTTTGGGTGCCCCTCCATGTTTAAAAAAGGGACATGGCTTCATGGGGAAGGGGCGTGGCTACAGAATAGTACCAATTCAGATTACACCACACAGTACTGTCCGTTATTCACCACATAGTATATATATACGCCATACAGGAGAGCCCCTTATACACGTTATGTCACAGTAAAGCCACTTATACATGTTACTCTGCAGTTTGTAATGCAGAGAGAGGTGCAGCAGCAGCTGGGGCAGAAATAGGTGCTGCAGCAGCTGGGACAGAGAGAGGTACTGCAGCAGCTGGGACAGAGAGGGATGTAGCATGACAGATGTAATCCTGACGCACAAATACAAGCAGACAGTGAGACATATAATAGTGATGAGCGGGTTCGGATCCTCGGGATCCGAACCCGCCCGAACTTCACCTTTTTTTTCACGGGTCCGAGCGACTCGGATCCTCCCGCCTTGCTCGGTTAACCCGAGCGCAGCCCGAACGTCATCATCCCGCTGTCGGATTCTCGCGAGATTCGGATTCTATATAAGGAGCCGCGCGTCGCCGCCATTTTCACACGTGCATTGAGATTGATAGGGAGAGGACGTGGCTGGCGTCCTCTCCGTTATAGTAGAAGAAAAGAGTAAAGAGACTGAGGGGGACATTTACTAAGCAGTGATAAGAGCGGAGAAGTGAGCCAGTGGAGAAGTGGCCACATCAACCTATCAGCAGCTCTGTATCATTTTATATTATGCAAATTATAGATGTTACTAAAGTTCTGATTGGTTGCCATGGGCAACTTCTCCACTGGCTCACTTCTCTGCTCTTATCACTGCTTAGTAAATGTCCCCCTTAGTGACTTATAATTGTGGGGAGGATTGGGCACGGGGAGCAGCTGTTGGAGTACAGTGCAGGGTTTTGATTATACCACCAGTGAGTTTAATCCTTTGTTTCTCTGCCTGAAAAAAACGCTCCACCATATCTGTGCTCACTCAGTGTGCTGCACTGCTGCATGATATATCTGTGCTGAGTGCACTGCTCAGTGCTCACACTGCCTAATTGTGGGGACTGGGGAGCAGTTATAGCAGGAGTACAGTGCACAGTTTTGCTGACAGTGACCACCAGTCCAGTATACGTTTGTCTGCCTGAAAAACACTCCTGTGGTGGCTTTTTTTTCTTCATACTAGTTTAGCAGTCTGCTGACAGTGTCCACCAGGTCCGTTATTATTATACAGTATATTTATTATATCTATTAGCAGTATGGTAGGCCACGGCTGTACCTACCTCTGTCGTCAGTGCACTCGTCGTCCATAAGTAATATAATACTATACTATCCATCCATCTACATTGTATACCTGTGGTGGCTTTTTTTTTCTTCATACTAGTTTAGCAGTCTGCTGACAGTGTCCACCAGGTCCGTTATTATTATACAGTATATTATATATAGCAGTACGGTAGGCCACGGCTGTACCTACCTCTGTGTCGTCAGTGCACTCGTCGTCCATAAGTAATATAATACTATACTATCCATCCATCTACATTGTATACCTGTGGTGGCTTTTTTTTTTCTTCATACTAGTTTAGCAGTCTGCTGACAGTGTCCACCAGGTCCGTTATTATTATACAGTATATTATATATAGCAGTACGGTAGGCCACGGCTGTACCTACCTCTGTGTCGTCAGTGCACTCGTCGTCCATAAGTAATATAATACTATACTATCCATCCATCTACATTGTATACCTGTGGTGGCTTTTTTTTTCTTCATACTAGTTTAGCAGTCTGCTGACAGTGTCCACCAGGTCCGTTATTATTATACAGTATATTTATTATATCTATTAGCAGTACGGTAGGCCACGGCTGTACCTACCTCTGTGTCGTCAGTGCACTCGTCATCCATAAGTAATATAATACTATACTATCCATCCATCTACATTGTATACCTGTGGTGGCTTTTTTTTTCTTCATACTAGTTTAGCAGTCTGCTGACAGTGTCCACCAGGTCCGTTATTATTATACAGTATATTTATTATATCTATTAGCAGTACGGTAGGCCACGGCTGTACCTACCTCTGTGTCGTCAGTCGTCCTCCATAAGTAATATAATACTATACTATCCATCCATCTACATTGTATACCTGTGGTGGCTTTTAGTTGTGCGCATTAAAATATGGAGAACAAAAATGTGGAGGTTAAAAAAATAGGGAAAGATCAAGATCCACTTCCACCTCGTGCTGAAGCTGCTGCCACTAGTCATGGCCGAGACGATGAAATGCCATCAACGTCGTCTGCCAAGGCCGATGCCCAATGTCATAGTACAGAGCATGTAAAATCCAAAACACAAAAGATCAGAAAAATGACCCAAAAATCAAAATTAAAAGCGTCTGAGGAGAAGCGTAAACTTGCCAATATGCCATTTACGACACGGAGTGGCAAGGAACGGCTGAGGCCCTGGCCTATGTTCATGGCTAGTGGTTCAGCTTCACATGAGGATGGAAGCACTCATCCTCTCGCTAGAAAAAAGAAAAGACTTAAGCTGGCAAAAGCACAGCAAAGAACTGTGCGTTCTTCGAAATCCCAAATCCCAAAGGAGAGTCCAATTGTGTCGGTTGCGATGCCTGACCTTCCCAACACTGGACGGGAAGAGCTTGCGCCTTCCACCATTTGCACGCCCCCTGCAAGTGCTGGAAGGAGCACCCGCAGTCCAGTTCTTGATAGTCAAATTGAAGATGTCAGTGTTGAAGTACACCAGGATGAGGATATGGGTGTTGCTGGCGCTGGGGAGGAAATTGACAAGGAGGATTCTGATGGTGAGGTGGTTTGTTTAAGTCAGGCACCCGGGGAGACACCTGTTGTCCGTGGGAGGAATATGGCCATTGACATGCCTGGTCAAAATACAAAAAAAATCAGCTCTTCAGTGTGGAATTATTTCAACAGAAATGCGGACAACTGGTGTCAAGCCGTGTATTGCCTTTGTCAAGCTGTAATAAGTAGGGGTAAGGACGTTAACCACCTCAGAACATCCTCCCTGATACGTCACCTGCAGCGCATTCATAATAAGTCAGTGACAAGTTCAAAAACTATGGGCGACAGCGGAAGCAGTCCACTGACCAGTAAATCCCTTCCTCTTGTAACCAAGCTCGCGCAAACCACACCACCAACTCCCTCAGTGTCAATTTCCTCCTTACCCAGGAAAGCCAATAGTCCTGCAGGCCATGTCACTGGCAAGTCTGACGAGTCCTCTACTGCCTGGGATTCCTCCGATGCATCCTTGAGTGTAACGCCTACTGCTGCTGGCGCTGCTGTTGTTGCTGCTGGGAGTCGATCGTCATCCCAGAGGGGAAGTCGGAAGACCACTTGTACTACTTCCAGTAAGCAATTGACTGTCCAACAGTCCTTGGCGAGGAAGATGAAATATCACAGCAGTCATCCTGTTGCAAAGCGGATAACTCAGGCCTTGACAACTATGTTGTGTTAGACGTGCGTCCAGTATCCGCCGTTAGTTCACGGGGAACTAGACAATTGCTTGAGGTAGTGTGCCCCCGTTACCAAATACCATCTAGGTTCCACTTCTCTAGGCAGGCGATACCGAGAATGTACACGGACGTCAGAAAAAGACTCACCAATGTCCTAAAAAATGCAGTTGTACCCAATGTCCACTTAACCACGGACATGTGGACAAGTGGAGCAGGGCAGACTCAGGACTACATGACTGTGACAGCCCACTGGGTAGATGTATTGCCTCCCGCTGCAAGAACAGCAGCGGCGGCACCAGTAGCAGCATCTCGCAAACGCCAACTCGTTCCTAGGCAGGCTACGCTTTGTATCACCGCTTTCCAGAATACGCACACAGCTGAAAACCTCTTACGGCAACTGAGGAAGATCATCGCAGAATGGCTTACCCAAATTGGACTCTCCTGGGGATTTGTGGCATCGGACAACGCCAGCAATATTGTGCGTGCATTACATCTGGGCAAATTCCAGCACGTCCCATGTTTTGCACATACCTTGAATTTGGTGGTGCAGAATTATTTAAAAAACGACAGGGGCGTGCAAGAGATGCTGTCGGTGGCCAGAAGAATTGCGGGCCACTTTCGGCGTACAGGCACCGCGTTCAGAAGACTGGAGCACCACCAAAAACACCTGAACCTGCCCTGCCATCATCTGAAGCAAGAGGTGGTAACGAGGTGGAATTCAACCCTCTATATGCTTCAGAGGATGGAGGAGCAGCAATAGGCCATTCAAGCCTATACATTTGCCCACGATATAGGCAAAGGAGGTGGAATGCACCTGTCTCAAGCGCAGTGGAGAATGATTTCAACGTTGTGCAAGGTTCTGCAACCTTTTGAACTTGCCACACGTGAAGTCAGTTCAGACACTGCCAGCCTGAGTCAGGTCATTCCCCTCATCAGGCTTTTTCAGAAGAAGCTGGAGGCATTGAAGGAGGAGCTAAAACAGAGCGATTCCGCTAGGCATGTGGGACTTGTGGATGGAGCCCTTCATTCACTTAACCAGGATTCACGTGTGGTCAATCTGTTGAAATCAGAGCACTACATTTTGGCCACCGTGCTCGATCCTAGATTTAAAACCTACCTTGGATCTCTCTTTACGGCAGACACAAGTCTGCAGAGGTTCAAAGACCTGCTGGTGAGAAAATTGTCAAGTCTAGCGGAACGCGACCCGTCAACATCTCCTCCTTCACATTCTCCCACAACTGGGGGTGCGAGGAAAAGGCTACGAATTCCGAGCCCACCCGCTGGCGGTGATGCAGGGCAGTCTGGAGCGACTGCTGATGCTGACATCGGGTCCGGACTGAAGGACCTGCCAACGATTACTGACATGTCGTCTACTGTCACTGCATATGATTCTCTCACCATTGAAAGAATGGTGGAGGATTATATGAGTGACCGCATCCAAGTAGGCACGTCAGACAGTCCGTACGTATACTGGCAGGAAAAAGAGGCAATTTGGAGGCCCTTGCACAAACTGGCTTTATTCTACCTAAGTTGCCCTCCCTCCAGTGTGTACTCCGAAAGAGTGTTTAGTGCCGCCACTCACCTTGTCAGCAATCGGCGTACGAGGTTACTTCCAGAAAATGTGGAGAAGATGATGTTCATTAAAATGAATTATAATCAATTCCTCCATGGAGACATTCACCAGCAGCAATTGCCTCCAGAAAGTACACGGGGACATGAGATGGTGGATTCCAGTGGGGACGAATTAATAATCTGTGAGGAGGGGGATGTACAGAGTGAAAGGGGTGATGAATTGGACGATGATGATGAGGTGGACATCTTGCCTCCGTAGAGCCAGTTTGTGCAAGGAGAGATTGATTGCTTCTTTTTTGGGGAGGCCCAAACCAACCAGTCATTTCAGTCACAGTCGTGTGGCAGACCCTGTCGCTGAAATGATGGGTTCGTTAAAGTGTGCATGTCCTGTTTTTACAACATAAGGGTGGGTGGGAGGGCCCAAGGACAATTCCATCTTGCACCTCTTTTTTCTTTCATTTTTCTTTGCGTCATGTGCTGTTTGGGGGGTATTTTTTTGAAGGGCCATCCTGCGTGACACTGCAGTGCCACTCCTAGATGGGCCAGGTGTTTGTGTCGGCCACTAGGGTCGCTTAGCTTAGTCACACAGCTACCTCATTGCGCCTCTTTTTTTCTTTGCGTCATGTGCTGTTTGGGGAGTGTTTTTTGGAAGGGCCATCCTGCGTGACACTGCAGTGCCACTCCTAGATGGGCCAGGTGTTTGTGTCGGCCACTAGGGTCGCTTAGTTTAGTCACACAGCTACCTCATTGTGCCTCTTTTTTTCTTTGCGTCATGTGCTGTTTGGGGAGTATTTTTTTGAAGGGCCACCCTGCGTGACACTGCAGTGCCACTCCTAGATGGGCCAGGTGTTTGTGTCGGCCACTAGGGTCGCTTAGCTTAGTCACACAGCTACCTCATTGCGCCTCTTTTTTTCTTTGCGTCATGTGCTGTTTGGGGAGTATTTTTTTGAAGGGCCATCCTGCGTGACACTGCAGTGCCACTCCTAGATGGGCCAGGTGTTTGTGTCGGCCACTAGGGTCGCTTAGCTTAGCCATCCAGCGACCTCGGTGCAAATTTTAGGACTAAAAATAATATTGTGAGGTGTGAGGTGTTCAGAATAGACTGAAAATGAGTGGAAATTATGGTTATTGAGGTTAATAATACTATGGGATCAAAATGACCCTCAAATTCTATGATTTAAGCTGTTTTTTAGGGTTTTTTGAAAAAAACGCCCAAATCCAAAACACACCCGAATCCGACAAAAAAAATTCGGTGAGGTTTTGCCAAAACGCGTCCGAACCCAAAACACGGCCACGGAACCGAACCCAAAACCAAAACACAAAACCCGAAAAATTTCAGGTGCACATCACTAACATATAAAGAGGGAGGCAGGGCGCCGGCTGTGTCTCCTGTTGTCGCCTCTGGCATGCCTTGTTCCCTACCTAGTCTCTGAGTCAGTGTGTAGCCCTTTGCTTCTCCTCCTTCTGCTCTGCGGCTGCCTGTACAATGGCCTGTGGTATAGCGGGTGGGGGGATGGGGGATGTCAGGCGGCTGCGTGCTGTCAAGTTTTCCAGCGCCCGGAGCTTGAGCTCCACCGGAGCCACCCTCGCTACACCCCTGAGCATAAGAGGACAATGTAACTTGACCTTAAATAAAAGAAGCAATGGGCAATGTGGCACCGCTACTGATTTCCCAGCAGAAGATCCTTTGTCTGATTACATTGTGGAACCTGTCCACCAATTGTCTGCATGTATCACAGGAGTCCTTTGCAACTTTAGCTGGAGAGGAGGTGCAGAGCACAATGATCAGCCAGGTGCAAGGACACAACAGCAGCCTCGGCTCAGAGTACCATAATGGGAGGCTCAGGCTGGTCAGCAGTAGCGCACAGTAACACCTTTCAGGAGCAGATTGGGAATTTATGCACTGCAGTGGACTGGTGTGGGAGGGAGGTGGGGGGGGGAGAAAACTGGACTGGCAGGGTGGGAGATATTGGGATGGAGGTCTTAGAAAACTAGCATGGGGCACTAGGCTGGATGGGTGGGTGGCATTGCAAATGGGGGAGGGCTGTATGGGGTAGGGCAGTGAGATACGTGTGGAAGGAACACTAGGGTAGAGAAAGTAGCAAGCTGGTTGGGGAGGGAAGGGGGGAGATAATGGGCTGTAGAAGAAAGAGCAGACACTGAGCCAGGAGCAGAGCACTGACCTGCTGCTACTACCTGGCCCGGCACACCCGCTGCAGCACTGCACAGACAGTCACACAGCATCCTCCTGAGCGGCACGTCAGCTCCGCTTGCTGCTGGTATCTGAAGCATCTGTAGAGGGTGGCAGCCTGCGAACACTGCCTCAATGCATTTCCCTAGGGGTGAGGTGGGCAGTTCAGTGGGAGTAGAGTCTGGGTTGCCGGCCTCAGCCCTGTCTCACAGAAAGGCAACGTAGCTTCAGTGAGAGGGTGAGATGTGAGGGCTCTAGGGGACTGGTGGTCTCGCTCCCAATCAGTGCTGGGTTAGAGATGAGCGAATTCGGTTCCCTGAGAACCGAACCCTACAGAACTTCACTACCCGAGCCCGAATCTGAGTCCGGCTCGGGTTTTAACGCCTAACTTGGAAACCAGAACGAGGCAAAATGTATCATCCCGCTGTCAGATTCTCGCTGGGTTTGGATTCCATGTAAGGAGCTGCGTGTCGCCGCCATTTTCACTCCGGCATTGGAGAGTGTAGAGAGAGGACAGGTCTCCATCCTCAGTGTCCTGCATCAGTTCAGTGGTAGTGTCTTGTGCTGCATCAGTCCAGTCACAGTGGTGGTGTCCTCTGCTGCCATATGTCCAGTGCTGCTGTATAAGTCCAATCCAGTGGTGCTGTGTTGTACTGCATCAGTTCAGTGATGGTGTCTTGTGCTGCATCAGTCCAGTCACAGTGGTGATGTCCTCTGCTGCCATATGTCCAGTGCTGCTGTATAAGACTACACTGATCATACAGAATGAGAGAAGTGATACTGTGCAGGTGTCACATATACAGTAGATAGTAGTAACATGTATCTGCAGTATAATTACACTGATCATACAGAATAAGAGAAGTGATACTGTGCAGTGTCACATACATAGAGGAACGTATATTTGCAGTATAATTGCTTTGATCATAAAGAATAATAAAAAAGTGATACTGTGCAGGTGTTACATACAGATAGTAGGAACATGTATCTGCAGTATAATTAGTAATTACACTGACCATACAGAATGAGAGAAGTGATACTGTACAGTGTCACATACAGATAGTAAGAACATGTATCACAGATATAACATGTGCAGATCACAAACAATATGACCCATAGTAGGGGTATGCATTTAACATACCGGCCATTGGAATCCCGGCGGTCGCAATACCGACGCTGGAATCCCAACGGGAGTACAATGCCACAGATATAAAATGCGCAGAGAGATTTAGATATGGGTGGGTTATATTGTTTCTGTGCATTGTAAATACTGGCTGCTTTATTTTTACACTGCAATTTAGATCTCATGAACATGCCCCACCCAAATCTACATCTCTCTGCACATGTTACCCCCACCTGCAGTACACATGGTTTTTCCCATTTGTGTGTTTTTTTTGTTTGCTAACAAACCTGAATAAGGCCCATAGGACAGGATCACGAAACTCCCAACATTGAGGAGGAGGTTGAGCGGGAGATTGTACTTGGACCGGGGTACAGAGGGGTGGCCTTGCAGTACGTGGATATGTCTATCACACCCGTTTTTGTTATGATGGGGGCATGCCAATCGCTTTTCAAGCTGTTGGGATGCTCTCAGTCCCTCTCCCTAGTATATGGCTGCCTTACATGCATGTATCTATTCAATGCAGAGCAACAGGTAAAAGGGAGACTTTCCAATCTTGGCTGCTACACTGAGATCTGTGTGAGGGATGGCCGGGCAGTGCCCAAAAGTGGCACTGTCCTGACAAAATTGGGACATTTGGGAGATCTGGGATCAGGTAAGCAGGGAAACAGGAGAGATAAGACAGGGCCAGTTGGGGTTGGTGTGATAATGGAAAGATACAGATGATACGTTACTCACCCCTGTATAATAGCACTTGTTTGTAACTCCATCGGAATGGGTCCTTCAGAGCGGAATCTCATTTAGCAAACCCCTTCTCCCCTCATCAGTTGAGCTTAGTGGATAGAGAAGTTGCAGACACATCTTCCAGGAGTGACACCACCCTTCTACTACTACTAATTCAGCAGGAGTATCTGGACAAAGGCAATAGAGGATTGATGTAGAACAGCAGCGGGTGGCCTGGATGAGGCCAAAAGTGGGTGAATCAATGTGAGCTGAGTACCAGGCAGGCGGGTCCCAATAGTGGTCTGTCTAATTGCGGGATCCTGTTATCCGCGGTACATTACCACGGGTCATGATATCTCCCAGGGCTATCCCATTAGAGCTGATAAACCAGCATAATCTGTGGCCTATCTGGGTTTTTGTGTACTGCACCGGTTGTTGGCACCTGACAGCTCCCGGGCAGCACTCCGCCCCTCGGTCATATGTCACATGACCATTCCCCTGTCATGTAGCTGCTGCCAAGAGTGGGGTGAAGAGGGGTTGATGCAGTTCACAGCGCTGGCCCAGCTTCCCACTGGGGTGTCACAGCGCAGAGAGATGGCTCCCGGGCCGCAGCACCGTCCCGCCTGATGTTGCTGCAGCGAGCATGGGACACTGCAGGTCGCCGTTTTTGTGTTTTGGTTTTGGATCTGGATCCCTGCTCGAGTTTTCGATCTGGATTGGTTTTGCCAAAACCACCCTTTTGGATTTTGGTTTTGGATCCAGATGATTTTTGAAAAAACATAAAAACAGCTAAAATCACAGAACTTGGGGGTAATTTTGACCCGACGATATTATTAACCTCAATAACATAAATTTCCACTCTTTTCCAGTCTATTCTGAACACCTCACACCTCACAATATTGGGGGTAATTCCAAGTTGATCGCAGCAGGATTTTTGTTAGCAATTGGGCAAAACCATATGCACTGCAGGGGAGGCAGATATAACATGTGCAGAGAGAGTTAGATTTGGGTGGGGTGTGTTCAATCTGCAATCTAATTTGCAGTGTAAAAATAAAGCAGCCAGTATTTACCCTGCACAGAAATAAAATAACCCACCCAAATCTAACTCTTTCTGCACATGTTATATCTGCCTTCCCTGCAGTGCACATGGTTTTGCCCAATTGCTATCAAAAATCCTGCTGCGATCAACTTGGAATTACCCCCATTGTTTTTAGGCCAAAAGGTTGTACCGAGGTCACTGGATGACTAAGCTAAGCGACCCAAGTGGGCGGCACAAACACCTGGACCATCTAGGAGTGGCACTGCAGTTGAAGACAGGATGGCAGTTTTAAAAACTAGGCCCCAAGGAGCACATAATGCAAAAAAGAAAAAACGAGTTTTATGGTAAGAACTTACCTTTGTTAAAACTCTTTCTGCGAGGTACACTGGGCTCCACAAGGAAAGACATAGGGGTGTAGAGTAGGATCTTGATCCGAGGCACCAACAGGCTCAAAAGCTTTGACTGTTCGCAGAATGCATAACGCTGCCTCCTCTATAACCCCGCCTCCCTGCACAGGAGCTCAGTTTTTAGTTAACCAGCCCAATGCAGTAGCAGGAAGAGACGACAACGGTTAGTAACCACATACACCACACTCTCACGACAGGAGAAGTGTCAGTGGCTAATGCCATACCAACCCAAAGAAGCTAAGTGCGTCAGGGTGGGCGCCTTGTGGAGCCCAGTGTACCTCGCAGAAAGAGTTTTAACAAAGGTAAGTTCTTAACATAAAACTCGTTTTCTGCTGCGGGGTACACTGGGCTCCACGAGGAAAGACATAGGGGATATCCTAAAGCAATTCCTTATGGGAGGGGACGCACTGTAGCGGGCACAAGAACCCGGCGTCCAAAGGAAGCATCCTGGGAAGTGGCAGTATCGAAGGCATAGAACCTTATGAACATGTTCACAGAGGACCACGTAGCCGCGTTGCACAATTGTTCAAGGGTCGCACCACGGCGGGCCGCCCAAGAAGGTCCAACAGACCGAGTAGAATGGGCCGTAATGTGAGCAGGAGCTGGTAGACCAGCCCTCACATAAGCATGTGCAATCACCATTCTAATCCATCTGGCCAAAGTTTGCTTGTGAGCAGACCAGCCCCGTTTGTGAAATCCAAACAGCACAAAGAGAGAATCAGATTTCCTAATAGAAGCAGTTCTCTTCACATAGATACGGAGAGCCCGTACCACATCCAAAGACCGCTCTTTGGGAGACAGATCAGGAGAAACAAGTGCCGGAACCACAATCTCCTGGTTAAGGTGGAACGAAGAAACCACCTTAGGTTAACATCCGGGACGAGTCCTAAGAACCGCCCGGTCACAGTGAAATATCAGATATGGGGAACTACAAGACAAGGCACCTAAATCCGACACTCTTCTAGCTGAAGCAATAGCCAGCAGAAACACCACCTTAAGATCAGCTGAACCAAAAGGTTCAAACGGAGACTCTTGTAACGCCTCCAAAACCACCGACAAGTCCCAAGGAGCCACAGGCGGGACATAGGGCGGTTGGATACGCAACAGACCCTGAGTAAAGGTATGCACATCAGGTAAGGTTGCAATCTTCCTCTGAAACCACACAGACAAGGCAGATACTTGAACCTTGAGGGAGGCCAGACGCAGGCCTAAGTCCAGGTCCTGCTGAAGAAAGGCCAACAACTTGGCTAAACTAAACTTGGAAGCGTCATAATTGTTAGATGCGCACCAAACAAAGTAAGAATGCCAGACCCTATAGTAAATCCGAGCAGAAGCCCATTTCCGGGCCCGCAACATAGTTTGAATGACTGCCTCAGAAAACCCTTTAGCCCTTAAGACGGAAGCTTCAAGAGCCACGCCGTCAAAGACAGCCAGGCTAGGTCCTGGTAGACACAGGGGCCCTGAACGAGGAGGTCTGGGCGTTGTGGAAGTAGAAGTGGACGCTCTGACGATAGGCCCTTTAGGTCTGAGAACCAGTGCCTTATGGGCCATGCTGGAGCTATGAGAAGCAGAATTCCTCTTTCTTGCTTGAACTTCCGAATTACCCTGGGCAGGAGTGACACCGGAGGGAACACGTACGGCAGCCGAAAACCTCCATGGCACTGCCAGTGCATCTACAAATGCTGCTTGAGGATCCCTTGTCCTTGCTCCGAAGACCGGAACCTTGTGATTGTGTCGAGACGCCATCAGATCCACGTCTGGAAGGCCCCACTTTTCCACTAGGAGTTGAAACACTTCTGGATGGAGGCCCCACTCTCCGGCGTGTACGTCCTGACGACTGAGAAAGTCCGCTTCCCAATTCAGGACTCCCGGAATGAATATTGCCGATATGGCCGGTAGATGGCGTTCCGCCCAATGTAGATTCCGTGAGACTTCCTTCATTGCCAAACGGCTTCGAGTGCTGCCTTGATGGTTTATGTAAGCCACTGTGGTGACATTGTCCGACTGTACTTGAACAGGTTGGTTCTGAATTAAATGCTGGGCCAGGGTCAACGCATTGAAGACCGCCCGCAATTCCAGAATGTTGATCGAGAGGAGAGATTCCTCCGTGGTCCACCGACCCTGAAGGGAGTGTTGCTCCAGCACTGCTCCCCAACCTCTGAGACTGGCATCTGTCATCAACAGAACCCAGTCGGATATCCAGAAGGGACTGCCCCTGCACAATCGTTGGTCCTGAAGCCACCAGTGCAGTGACAGACGGACCTCCGGAGTCATTGAGATCATGTGAGTCCTGATCCGGTGAGGTAGGCCGTCCCACTTGGCTAGAATCAGCCTCTGGAGGGGCAGAGAATGGAATTGAGCATACTCCACCATGTCGAATGCTGATACCATGAGGCCCAGCACCTGCATCGCCGAATGTATCGACACTTGCGGACGAGAAAGGAAGCAACGAATCCTGTCCTGAAGTTTCAGGACTTTCTCCTGAGACAAGAACAACCGCTGGTTGTGAGTGTCCAATAGCGCTCCCAGGTGCACCATGCTCTGAGCAGGGACCAGGGAGGATTTCTTCCAGTTGATGAGCCACCCGTGGGCTTGTAGAAACCGGACAGTCATATCCAGATGACGTAGGAGACGTTCTGGGGAATTTTCCAGGATTAACAAGTCGTCCAGATACGGCAGTATCCTGACCCCTTGACGGCGGAGTACCACCGTCAACACCGCCATAACTTTGGTGAAGACTCGCGGAGCCGTAGTTAAACCAAAAGGTAACGCCCGAAACTAGTAATGGAGGTTGCCAATCGCAAACCTCAGGTATTGCTGATGTGACACTGCTATAGGAATATGCAGGTAAGCATCCTGTATGTCCAGTAGACAATGTAGTCCCCAGGTTCCAAGGCCAGAACTATAGAGCGAAGGGTTTCCATACGGAACTTGGAATCTTTCACAAACCTGTTCAATGCCTTGAGGTTGAGAATGGGCCGGGAGGACCCATTCGGTTTCGGGACCAGAAACAGCGTAGAATAGTACCCCCGGCCCCTCTGAGCAAGAGGCACCTGTACTACGACTCCTGTATCCAGGAGGGTCTGTACCACCGAATGTAGAGTGTTTGCCTTTGTCTGGTCCAACGGGATGTCTGTCCGGCAAAATCGATGAGGGGGTCGGTTTTTGAAGGCTATGGCATAACCTCGAGTGACGACTTCCCGTACCCAGGCATCTGAAGTGGTCTTCAACCATTCCTGGGTATACCCTAGAACCCGGCCCCCCACCCTGGGATCCCCCAGGGGGAGGCCCGCCCCATCATGCGGCACGCTTATCGGTCTTGGAAGCTGGCTGACGGGCAGCCCAGGCTCTTTTGGGCTTCGGCTTACCAGGTTTGGAAGTGCGGCCCTGCTTGTTGTACGCCTGACCTTTTGCTTTACCTGAAGGACGAAAGGGGTGAAAGGACGTACCTTTAGCCTTCGACACAGAAGGAGCGGTACTTGGCAGACAGGCAGTTTTGGCAGTAGCCAAGTCAGCCACTATCTTATTTAAGTCCTCTCCAAACAGAATATCTCCCTTGAAAGGGAGTACATCCAGGGTTTTTCTAGAATCCAGATCCACAGACCAGGATCTTAGCCACAATATCCGGCGAGCCAGGACTGATGTAGTAGAGGCCTTGGCTGCTAGGATACTGGCATCAGAAGCTGCCTCTTTAATATAGTGAGAAGCTGTGACAATATATGACAAGCATTGTCTAGTATGGTCAGAAGAGATTTCAGCTTCTAACTCTAGGGCCCATGCTTCAATAGCCTCTGCAGCCCATGTTGCTGCAATAGTGGGCCTTTGTGCAGGGTGTAAATCGCTTTTAGACAACCCTCCACATGTTTATCTGTAGGCTCTTTTAGAGACGTGACGGTAGTGACAGGTAGAGCTGAGGAAACCACCATCCTAGCCACATGTGAGTCTCCTGGAGGCGTTTCCCAATTTTTAGACAGCTCTGGCGCGAGGGGATAGCGAGCCAGCATCTTCTTTTGAGACACAAACTTCTTTCCCGGGTTTCCCCAGGGTTCCTGACGTATATCCACTAGGTGGTCAGAGTGAGGTAAAACTTGTTTAACCACCTTCTGACGCTTGAACCTATCTGGTTTCTTAGGAGGGGCGGATAGCTCGGGATCATCCGTAATCTGTAAAATCAACTTAATAGCCTCCAAACGATCAGGAACATCCACATGTGAACTACCCTCCCCCTCAGCAGTATCTGTGTCTGAATCTGTGGGGTCAGTGTAAGCGCCATCTTCATCAGACGAGGTGTCAGTGACAGCAGTGGACTGTGAGGAGATAAGAGCTCGCTTAGAGGACCCCTTGGTCTTAGGCGAGCGAGGGTCAGACTTGTTAGTAGTCAAGGACTGGTTCAACTTCTTCAATTGAGCAGACAAATTATCCGCCCACGGCGGGTTAGCTGCAGGGACCACATACGGTTGCACCGGCATAGGAGGTCCCATAGGGTGTGTTAGTTTAGTAACTAGCGTATGTAGAAGCGTGGAGAAAGTAGCCCACGGTGGGTCATTATGCACCCCCGTTGCCACAGTCCCACTGGGGGGCAAGGAGCCCCCAGAACCAGAGCCCACAGCTGCTATGGTCTCCTCATAGGGATCTGTGGCTTCAGCAACACCGGCAGTGTGTTCGGCCCCAGAACCGTTACCTTCAGAAGCAGACATGATATAACTTGCAGTATCAGGTAACACAGTACAATTGTCAGCAGCACAATACCACTTGCCCAAACCCCTGCGCAGTGTAGTCAGCACAAGCAGGGATACAGGAGAGATATGGTGACTAAAATCAGAGAAAAATACGTATTAAAGTATATCTTGTGAAAATCCTATATAATTACCAAGCCCTCTCAG
Source organism: Pseudophryne corroboree (assembly GCF_028390025.1). Taxonomy (NCBI): domain Eukaryota; kingdom Metazoa; phylum Chordata; class Amphibia; order Anura; family Myobatrachidae; genus Pseudophryne; species Pseudophryne corroboree. The sequence continues at coordinate 123,954,963 of NC_086444.1, read as the reverse complement.
GTTATAAAATATAGGGATAGCAAGTTGAGTGAGAAACACGAAATGGAAACCACTCAGCAAGCTAATGCACACACATATAGTCACAGTTATATAATGCAGAGGTTATTACTAACAATAATACTGCACTGGACCAGCTTATATATATAGCTAAGTAGTCAATAGATATAACACTGCACAGTAAGAACTGGATGTATATCACAGGGTACTTGCACCAGAGAACCCTGACTAAATGCACTCTTTCTTAACTAATACTGTCTAATTCACATGTAGAATACTTAAGTGTCATGTAAAGTCACAGCGCTGTCAACCAGGCGGCTTTACAAAGGAGGATTTGCCCAAGCAGTCCCAGGAACAGTGTAGCTGAGAGAAATGGCGCCCAAACACTGACAGGCAGTGAGGGAGAGACAGATATTCAGCTCCAGGGCTGGAACATTTGCTGGAAATGGCGCCCTGGGGCTGGGGGAGGGGCTCCAGGTCTAAGCCTTATCCCATCTGCTGGCAAAACCACCAGGTACTGCGGGCTACACACAAAAAAGGTTTTAAGAGAAAACCTGACCTGCACCCAAGCCCTGGTGATCTAGTGGGATCGCCTGTACTGCCAGTGTCCACCGCCAGCGCGCACGGCCCGCCTCCCACCGACCGTGCCGGATCGCGATAAAGCACGAGTCCCACAAGCGGGACCCACTCACCACCTCCCGAAGTGCTGCCACGTGATCCTGGAGAGCCCCCGTTGTGTGTGCCTGACTCAGAAGAAAACCGGAGCCTCCTGCTGTAGTTACCCGGCAACCAGTGCTCGGGAGTGTACAGCGCTGCTGGGGAGAGATGGGGCTGCAGCAGTGAATGTCACTAGACATGAACACACAGCTGCAGCCCTTGGAGTCTTCACTTTTCTTCTCAAAAAGCTCTTCTTAGGGCTGCCCAGAGCAGCCCCTCTGTTATGTGCCTGCTATCTGCGGCACCAACTACAAAACTGAGATCCTGTGCAGGGAGGCGGGGTTATAGAGGAGGCGGCGCTATGCATTCTGGGAACAGTCAAAGCTTTTGAGCCTGTTGGTGCCTCGGATCAAGATCCTACTCTACACCCCTATGTCTTTCCTTGTGGAGCCCGGTGTACCCCGCAGCAGAAAGAGGTGTAATGAGGTACTGTAGCTGGATGACTAAGCTAAGCAACCCAAGTATGCGGCACAAACACCTGGCCCATCTAGGAGTGGCACTGCAGTGTCAGACAGGATGGCACTTTTAAAAACTAGGCCCCAAAGAGCACTTAATGCAAAGAGGAAAAAGAGGTGCAATGAGGTCGCTGGATGACTAAGCTAAGCGACCCAAGTGGGTGGCACAAACACCTGGCCCATCTAGGAGTGGCACTGCAGTGTCAGACAGGATGGCACTTTTAAAAACTAGGCCCCAAAGAGCACATAATGCAAAGAAGAAAAAGAGGTGAAGATGGAACTGTTCTTGGGCCCTCACACCCACCCTTATGTTGTATAAACAGGACATGCACACTTTAACAAACCAATCATTTCAGCGACACAACTGTGGCTGAAATGATTGGTTTGTTTGGGCTTGCACCAAAAAATAAGCAATTAATCTCTCCTTGCACAAACTGGCTCTACAGTGGCAAGATGTCTTCCTCATTCTCAGATCCCCCCCCCCCACCCTTCAGTGTTTACATCCTCAGCCTCACAGAGAAATAATATTCAAACAAACAAAACCACATCATTTAGGTGTCAGTGGACTGCTTACGCTATTACCCAAAGCTTCTGAACTTGACAATGACTTATGATGAATGCGCTGCAGATGACGTATAAGGGAGGATGTTCCAAGGTGGTTAACGTCCTTATCCCTACTTATTATGGATTGACAAAGGCAACAGATGGCTTGACACCTGTTGTTCGGATTTGTGGAGAAATAATTCAAAACCAAAGAGGTAGCTTTTTTGGTATGTTGCCCAGGCATGACAATGGGCTTATTCATCCCACGGACAACAACTGTCTCCCCCAGTGCCTGATTTAAACAAACCACATCACCATCAGAATCCTCCTCGTCAACTTCCTCCTCAGTGCCAGCAACATCCATATCCTCATCCTGGTGTACTTCAACAGTGACATCTTCAATTTGAATATCAGAAACTGGACTGATGCAAATGGTGAAAGGAGCCACCTCTTCCCATCCAGTGTTGGGAAGGTCAGGCATCGCAACCGCCAACACACTTGGGGGTAAATTTACTAAGATGGGAGTTCTATTTAAGATGGGATGTTACCCATAGCAACCAATCAGATTTCAGGTATTATCTTCAAGAAGGTGCTAGATAAATGAGAAGCAAAATCTGATTGGTTGCTATGGGCAACGTCCCATCTTAAATAGAAATCCCATCTTAGTAAATTTACCCCTTGGACTCTCCTTGCGGATTTGTGATACCATCTTAGAACGCACAGTTCTTTGCTGTGCTTTAGCCAGATTAACTCTTTTCATTTTTCTAGCGGGAGGATGAGGGCTTCCTTCGTCATTGTCAGGTCTGTAACTTTGTCTGTTCCCGGAGGGGGCACTAGTGGGTCAGTGGTGGTGCGGTGGAGGAAATGAGGAGGCTGCTGTAAGTTCCTGCGCATGTGCGCAATTATGTTTTATTTAGCACACAGAGGTATGAACAGCAACTGGAGCAAATGGCAATACAGATGGTTGAAACTGACAGGTATAATAACAGTCACAGGTAATGGGCTGGTCTGTAAACCAGCGTGATTAGCAAACAGTGATGATCGGCCTGGAAGCCGATGGTAAACAGGATCAATATGCAGTCGGTAAGTAATGCAACCGATGGCAAAAAATACATGCTATAAGTAACTCCGGTAATCGGTATGGATTGGAAACAGGCAGCAATAGATTCACACAGTCAGTTGATATGCACAAAGTCCACAAAGCCAAGCAAGGCTATAGCAGGAGACAGTTGGAAATTACAAGCTGGTTGTTTTAAGTGCTGGATGCAATAGCACAGTGCTGAATGCAGATTAACAACACACAGGTGAGAATGGTAAGGCAGCATCTGGAGCAGCGGTGCAAGTATGTGGTACGGGTGGGTACAGCGCACCCTTAACAATTTTGCCGTGGGTACGCCGTACCCACACCGACGGGCCGCCGCTCGCTACCGCTGATGTGAGGGGAGGAGAGCGCAGCCTGCGCCTCTCCTGCCCCTCAATGTCTTCTTTCAAATCAGCGCCGCCCGTGAGCCAATCAGAGCTCGCGGAGCTTTGATTGGCTCACGGATCGGCGCTGAACTGAACTCACCCGCCGGAGACTGAGGGGAAGGAGAGGCGCAGGCTGCGCTCTCCTCCCCTCACACACTGGAGACAAGACAGCAGCAGCGGTGAGCAGGGGAAGTGGGGGGGCTGCTGCTTCATGAATACCTGGCACTTCAAAAAAATAGTCCCCAAACAGCACATGATGCAAAGAAAAAAAGAGGCGCAATGAGGTAGCTGTGTGACTAAGCTAAGCGACCCAAGTGGCCGACACAAACACCTGGCCCATCTAGGAGTGGCACTGCAGTGTCAGACAGGATGGCAGATTTAAAAAATAGTCCCCAAACAGCACATGATGCAAAGAAAAAAAGAGGTGCACCAAGGTCGCTGGATGGCTAAGCTAAGCGACCCAAGTGGCCGACACAAACACCTGGCCCATCTAGGAGTGGCACTGCAGTGTCAGACAGGATGGCAGATTTAAAAAATAGTCCCCAAACAGCACATGATGCAAAGAAAAAAAGAGGCGCAATGGGGTAGCTGTGTGACTAAGCTAAGCGACACAAGTGGCCGACACAAACGCCTGGCCCATCTAGGAGTGGCACTGCAGTGTCAGACAGGATGGCAGATTTAAAAAATAGTCCCCAAACAGCACATGATGCAAAGAAAAAAAGAGGTGCACCAAGGTCGCTGGATGGCTAAGCTAAGCGACCCAAGTGGCCGACACAAACACCTGGCCCATCTAGGAGTGGCACTGCAGTGTCAGACAGGATGGCAGATTTAAAAAATAGTCCCCAAACAGCACATGATGCAAAGAAAAAAAGAGGCGCAATGGGGTAGCTGTGTGACTAAGCTAAGCGACACAAGTGGCCGACACAAACACCTGGCCCATCTAGGAGTGGCACTGCAGTGTCAGACAGGATGGCACTTCAAAAAAATAGTCCCCAAACAGCACATGATGCAAAGAAAAAAAGAGGCGCAAATAGGTAGCTGTGTGACTAAGCTAAGCGACACAAGTGGCCAACACAAACACCTGGCCCATCTAGGAGTGGCACTGCAGTGTCAGACAGGATGGCACTTCAAAAAAATAGTCCCCAAACAGCACATGATGCAAAGAAAAAAAGAGGCGCAATAAGCAGTGGCGGAACTACCGCCAGTGAAACAGTGCGTTGCACTGGGGCCCGCCTCTGTCCAGGGGCCCAAAGCATGTAATGAGTCAAACTGACTCATTACATGCCGCTGTGCGCTGCGGGCAACCGCTGCCCGCAGCGCACAGCCGCCCAGAGAGAGGAGAGGAGCAGCGGTACGGGGGAAGGAGGAGGAGGGAGGTGGAGGAGGGAGCCGCAGCAGCGCTTTGTTACTGGTGGAGGCGCTGCTGCTGCTGCCCCTCTGCTTCACTATAGGCTGTCTTCCGAGAACAGCCTATAGTGAAGCAGAGGGGCAGCAGCAGCAGCGCCTCCACCAATAACACAGCGCTGCTTCGGCTCTCTCCTCCACCTCCCTCCTCCTTCTTCTTTCCTGCCCGGGAATCGTCAAGCTGCACAGAGGAGCCTGAGCCAGCGGAGAGGGTAAGTATAATTCTTCTTTCTTTCTTTCTTTCTTTCTTTCTTTCTTTCTTTCTTTCTTTCTTTCTTTCTTTCTTTCTTTCTTTCTTTCTTTCTTTCTTTCTTGGGACTGCCTGCCGCAATGTGTAAAAACGGGGGACTGCCTGCCGCAATGTGTAAAAAGGGGGAATTTGCCTGCCGCAATGTGTAAAAAGGGGGAATCTGCCTGCCGCAATGTGTAAAAAGGGGGAATCTGCTCGCCGCTATGTGTAAAAATGGGGGGCTGCCTGCCGCTATGTGTAAAAAGGGGGAATCTGCCTGCCGCAATGTGTAAAAATGGGGAATTTGCCTGCCGCAATGTGTGAAAAGGGGGAATCTGCCTGCCGCAATGTGTAAAAATGGGGGACTGCCTGCCGCAATGTGTAAAAATGGGGAATCTGCCTGCCGCTATGTGTAAAAAGGGGGAATCTGCCTGCTGTAATGTGTAAAAAGGGGGACGCTGTCTGCCGTAATGTGTAACAAGGGCACGCTGTCTGCCGTAATGTGTAAAAAGGAGACGCTGTCTGCCGTTATGTGTAAAAAGTGTACGCTGTCTGCCGTTATGTGTAAAAAGGGGACGCTGTCTGCCGTAATGTGTAAAAAGGGGGGTGCTGTCTGCCGTTATGTGTAAAAAGTGTACGCTGTCTGCCGCTATGTGTAACAAGGGCACGCTGTCTGCCGTTATGTGTAAAAAGGGGACGCTGTCTGCCGTTATGTGTAAAAAGTGCACGCTGTCTGCTGTAATGTGTAAAAATGGGGGCGCTGTCTGCCGTAATGTGTAAAAAGGGGACGCTGTCTGCCGTAATGTGTAAAAAGAGGAATCTGTCCGCTGTAAGGTGTAAAAGGGTCTCTACCTGGTGTAGTGGTGCTACTGTGCGGCGTAATTTGAATAATGGAGACTACTGTGCACCGTTTTATGAATTGGTATTATTTTGTGGCCACACCCCTTCCCCACGAAGCCACGCCACTATGTATTTTTGCGCGCACCTACGGCGCGCACTGCCCCTGTTTTGCATGCAGGGGTGGGGCTCCGATGCCGTTTCTTGCACACAGTGCTAAAATGTCTAGTTACGGCACTGTTGCTAGGTATCCATTTCTCTGGCCCTGAGCAGGTCCCCCTCACCAGATCCTCTCCAGGGGTGAGGGGGTTCTCTTGGATGGGATGTGGGGGGGGGGGGGGGCAAAGCATTTTGTCGCACCTGGGCCCACCACTCGCTAGTTCCGCCACTGGCAATGAGGTAGCTGTGTGACTAAGCTAAGCGACCAAAGTGGACAACACAAACACCTGGCCCATCTAGGAGTGGCACTGCAGTGTCAGACAGGATGGCACTTCCAAAAATAGTCCCCAAACAGCACATGATTCAAAGAAAAATGAAAGAAAAAAGAGGTGCAGGCATCGCAACCGACACAATTGGACTCTCCTTGGGGATTTGTGATTTAGAAGAACGCACAGTTCTTTGCTGTGCTTTTGCCATCTTAACTCTTTCAAGTTTTCTAGCAGGAGGTATGAGTGCTTCCATCCTCATGTGAAGCTGAACCACTAGCCTTGAACATAGGCCAGGCCCTCAGCCGTTCCTTGCCACTCCGTGTCGTAAATGGCACATTGACAAGTTTACGCTTCTCCTCAGACGATTTTGATTTAGATTTTTGGGTCATTTTACTGAGCTTTATTTTTTTGGATTTTACATGCTCTCTACTATAACATTGGGCATCGGCCTTGGCAGACGATGATGGCATTTCATCGTCTCGGCCATGACTAGTGGCAGCAGCTTCAGCACGAGGTGGAAGTGGATCTTGATCTATCCCTATTTTACCCTCCACATTTTTGTTCTCCATTTTTTAATGTGTGGAATTATATGCCAGTAATATATCAATAGCAATGGCCTACTACTATATATACTGCGCACAACTGAAATGCACCACAGGTATGGATGGATAGTATACTTGACGACACAGAGGTAGGTAGAGCAGTGGCCTACTGTACCGTACTGCTATATATTATATACTGGTGGTCAGCAAACTGTGCAAAACTGAAATGCACCACAGGTATGGATGGATAGTATACTTGACGACACAGAGGTATGTAGAGCAGTGGCCTACTGTACCGTACTGCTATATAGTATATACTGGTGGTCAGCAAACTGTGCAAAACTGAAATGCACCACAGGTATGGATGGATAGTATACTTGACGACACAGAAGTAGGTAGAGCAGTGGCCTACTGTACCGTACTGCTATATATTATATACTGGTGGTCAGCAAACTGGGCAAAACTGAAATGAAACCACAGGTATGGATGGATAGTATACTTGACGACACAGAGGTAGGTAGAGCAGTGGCCTACTGTACCGTACTGCTATATATTATATACTGGTGGTCAGCAAACTGTGCAAAACTGAAATGCACCACAGGTATGGATGGATAGTATACTTGACGACACAGAGGTAGGTAGAGCAGTGGCCTACTGTACCGTACTGCTATATATTATATACTGGTGGTCAGCAAACTGTGCAAAACTGAAATGCACCACAGGTATGGATGGATAGTATACTTGACGACACAGAGGTAGGTAGAGCAGTGGCCTACTATACCGTACTGCTATATATTATATACTGGTGGTCAGCAAACTGTGCAAAACTGAAATGCACCACAGGTATGGATGGATAGTATACTTGACGACACAGAGGTAGGTAGAGCAGTGGCCTACTGTACCGTACTGCTATATAGTATATACTGGTGGTCAGCAAACTGTGCAAAACTGAAATGCACCACAGGTATGGATGGATAGTATACTTGACGACACAGAGGTAGGTAGAGCAGTGGACTACTGTACCGTACTGCTATATATATATAGTTATACTGGTGGTCAGCAAAATTCTGCACTGTCCTCCTACTATATACTACAATGCAGCACAGATAAGGAGCGTTTTTCAGGCAGAGAACGTATAATACTGGTGGTCACTGGTCACTGGTCAGCAAAACTCTGCACTGTCCTCCTACTATATAATACTGCTGGTCCCCAGTCCCCACAATAAAGCAATTAGCACACTGAGCACAGATATTTGCAGCACACTGAGCACAGTCAGATATGGAGCGTTTTTCAGGCAGAGAACGTAGATATTTGCACTTGCAGCACACTGAGCACCGATATTTGCAGCACACTGAGCACAGATATTTGCAGCACAATTTGCAGCCCACTGAACATAGAAACTGAGAGGACGCCAGCCACGTCCTCTCACGATCATCTCCAATGCACGAGTGAAAAATGGCGGCGACGCGCGGCTCCTTATATAGAATACGAATCTCGCGAGAATCCGACAGCGGGATGATGACGTTCGGGCGCGCTCGGGTTAACCGAGCAAGGCAGGAGGATCCGAGTCTGCCTCAGACCCGTGTAAAATGGGTGAAGTTCGGGGGGGGGTTTGGATCCCGAGGATCCGAACCCGCTCATCACTAATCAGAATGCAGCAACAAATTCTGTATAGTTGTTTAGAAGAGAATCTGCTCGCTCCCATAACGGAGAGACCCAATTCAAGGCAGGACCAGTCAGGAGGGACACAATGTATGCAACCTTTGTTCTAGGTGTCGGGAAGTTGTGCAGCAGCAATTCAAAGTGGACTTCACACTGGTTCAAAAATCCACAACACATTTTGGGATTGCCATCGAATGTAGGAAGATGAAGATGAGACACTGGAACGGTAGCAACTGGAGAACTTGAAGCTGTGGAACTGGAGCTGAAGATGGAGCTGGGGAAACAAAACTTGGAAGGGACTGTTGTAGAGTGTCCAGTCGGGAAGACATCCCTTGCAGAAACTGTATAATCTGCTGTTGTGCAGTCTCTTGACCATCGAGTCGTGACAATAAACTTTGAAAGGCCCCTGCCCCCACACTCTGACCGCCGTCTGGGTCCATGGGCCTTGAACAAATTGTCAGGTCTGTAACTGTGTCTATTCCCGGATGGGGCACTAGTGGGTCAGTGGTGGTGCGGTGGAGGAAATGAGGCTGCAGTAAGTTCCTGCGCATGTGCGCAATTATGTTTTATTTAGCACACAGAGGTATGAACAGCACCTGGAGCAAATGGCAATACAGATGGTTGAAACTGGCAGAGGTATAATAACAGTCACAGGTCATGGGCTGGTCTGGAAACCAGTGTGATTAGCAAACAGTGATGATAAGCCTGGAAGCCGATGGCGAACATCGATGGCTGTCTCAGAAGCCGATGGTAAACAGGATCAATATGCAGTAGGTAAGTAATGCAACCGATGGCAAAAAATACAGGCAATAAGTAACTCCAGTAATCGGTATGGAAACCGACAGCAATAGATTCACACAGTCAGTGGATATGCACAAAGTCCACAAAGCCAAGCAAGGCTATAGCAGGAGATGGTTGGAAATTACAAGCTGGTTGTTTTAAGTGCTGGATGCAATAGCACAGTGCTGAATGCAGATTAACAACACACAGGTGAGAATGGTAAGGCAGCATCTGGAGAGAGTCTCTTACTGCATGTAGAAGTGGAAGCTGACTGTGGAAGGAGTTGTAGCAGAACTGGATGGCTGGTGCCTGTAGTTCCACGGAGACACTGGAGCTAGGAAATCACTGGAGCCAGGAGACGCTTTGCACTTAGGGCCGGACCAAGCCTACATTTTTTGGTAAGCGAATATAGATTTTGGCGCCCCCCCCGGTCTAAAATAGGGTTAGTGCATGCCGAAGGCCCACGTCAAAAGTAAGGGCCTCCTTATTCACGGGGATGGAGCATGGCCACAGAATAGTACCAATTCACATTACACCGCACAGCAGTGTCTGCAGGTCACATTACACCGCACAGTAGTGTCTGTAGGTCACATGACACAGCACAGTAGTGTACGTCAGTCACATGACACCGCACAGTAGTTCCCTTTATTCCATGTTAGAGCCCCTTACACAAATTAGAGATGAGCGCCGGAAATTTTTCGGGTTTTGTGTTTTGGTTTTGGGTTCGGTTCCGCGGCCGTGTTTTGGGTTCGACCGCGTTTTGGCAAAACCTCACCGAATTTTTTTTGTCGGATTCGGGTGTGTTTTGGATTCGGGTGTTTTTTTCAAAAAACACTAAAAAACAGCTTAAATCATAGAATTTGGGGGTCATTTTGATCCCAAAGTATTATTAACCTCAAAAACCATAATTTACACTCATTTTCAGTCTATTCTGAATACCTCACACCTCACAATATTATTTTTAGTCCTAAAATTTGCACCTAGGTCGCTGGATGACTAAGCTAAGCGACCCTAGTGGCCGACACAAACACCGGGCCCATCTAGGAGTGTCACTGCAGTGTCACGCAGGATGTCCCTTCCAAAAAACCCTCCCCAAACAGCACATGACGCAAAGAAAAAAAGAGGCGCAATGAGGTAGCTGTGTGAGTAAGATAAGCGACCCTAGTGGCCGTCACAAACACCGGGCCCATCTAGGAGTGTCACTGCAGTGTCACGCAGGATGTCCCTTCCAAAAAACCCTCCCCAAACAGCACATGACGCAAAGAAAAAAAGAGGCGCAATGAGGTAGCTGTGTGAGTAAGATAAGCGACCCTAGTGGCCGACACAAACACCGGGCCCATCTAGGAGTGTCACTGCAGTGTCACGCAGGATGTCCCTTCCAAAAAACCCTCCCCAAACAGCACATGACGCAAAGAAAAAAAGAGGCGCAATGAGGTAGCTGTGTGAGTAAGATAAGCGACCCTAGTGGCCGACACAAACACCGGGCCCATCTAGGAGTGTCACTGCAGTGTCACGCAGGATGTCCCTTCCAAAAAACCCTCCCCAAACAGCACATGACGCAAAGAAAAAAAGAGGCGCAATGAGGTAGCTGTGTGAGTAAGATAAGCGACCCTAGTGGCCGACACAAACACCGGGCCCATCTAGGAGTGTCACTGCAGTGTCACGCAGGATGTCCCTTCCAAAAAACCCTCCCCAAACAGCACATGACGCAAAGAAAAAAAAGAGGCGCAATGAGGTAGCTGTGTGAGTAAGATAAGCGACCCTAGTGGCCGACACAAACATCGGGCCCATCTAGGAGTGTCACTGCAGTGTCACGCAGGATGTCCCTTCCAAAAAACCCTCCCCAAACAGCACATGACGCAATGAAAAAAAGAGGCGCAATGAGGTAGCTGTGTGAGTAAGATAAGCGACCCTAGTGGCCGACACAAACATCGGGCCCATCTAGGAGTGGCACTGCAGTGTCACGCAGGATGTCCCTTCCAAAAAACCCTCCCCAAACAGCACATGACGCAAAGAAAAAAAGAGGCGCAATGAGGTAGCTGTGTGAGTAAGATAAGCGACCCTAGTGTCCGACACAAACACCGGGCCCATCTAGGAGTGTCACTGCAGTGTCACGCAGGATGTCCCTTCCAAAAAACCCTCCCCAAACAGCACATGACGCAAAGAAAATAAGAGGCGCAATGAGGTAGCTGTGTGAGTAAGATAAGCGACCCTAGTGGCCGACACAAACACCGGGCCCATCTAGGAGTGGCACTGCAGTGTCACGCAGGATGTCCCTTCCAAAAAACCCTCCCCAAACAGCACATGACGCAAAGAAAAATTAAAGAAAAAAGAGGTGCAAGATGGAATTGTCCTTGGGCCCTCCCACCCACCCTTATGTTGTATAAACAGGACATGCACACTTTAACCAACCCATCATTTCAGTGACAGGGTCTGCCACACGACTGTGACTGAAATGACGGGTTGGTTTGGACCCCCACCAAAAAAGAAGCAATTAATCTCTCCTTGCACAAACTGGCTCTACAGAGGCAAGATGTCCACCTCATCATCATCCTCCGATATATCACCGTGTACATCCCCCTCCTCACAGATTATTAATTCGTCCCCACTGGAATCCACCATCTCAGCTCCCTGTGTACTTTGTGGAGGCAATTGCTGCTGGTCAATGTCTCCACGGAGGAATTGATTATAATTCATTTTAATGAACATCATCTTCTCCACATTTTCTGGATGTAACCTCGTACGCCGATTGCTGACAAGGTGAGCGGCGGCACTAAACACTCTTTCGGAGTACACACTTGTGGGAGGGCAACTTAGGTAGAATAAAGCCAGTTTGTGCAAGGGCCTCCAAATTGCCTCTTTTTCCTGCCAGTATAAGTACGGACTGTGTGACGTGCCTACTTGGATGCGGTCACTCATATAATCCTCCACCATTCTTTCAATGGTGAGAGAATCATGTGCAGTGACAGTAGACGACATGTCCGTAATCGTTGTCAGGTCCTTCAGTCCGGACCAGATGTCAGCATCAGCAGTCGCTCCAGACTGCCCTGCATCACCGCCAGCGGGTGGGCTCGGAATTCTGAGCCTTTTCCTCGCACCCCCAGTTGCGGGAGAATGTGAAGGAGGAGATGTTGACAGGTCGCGTTCCGCTTGACTTGACAATTTTCTCACCAGCAGGTCTTTCAACCCCAGCAGACTTGTGTCTGCCGGAAAGAGAGATCCAAGGTAGGCTTTAAATCTAGGATCGAGCACGGTGGCCAAAATGTAGTGCTCTGATTTCAACAGATTGACCACCCGTGAATCCTTGTTAAGCGAATTAAGGGCTCCATCCACAAGTCCCACATGCCTAGCGGAATCGCTCCGTGTTAGCTCCTCCTTCAATGTCTCCAGCTTCTTCTGCAAAAGCCTGATGAGGGGAATGACCTGACTCAGGCTGGCAGTGTCTGAACTGACTTCACGTGTGGCAAGTTCAAAGGGCATCAGAACCTTGCACAACGTTGAAATCATTCTCCACTGCGCTTGAGACAGGTGCATTCCACCTCCTATATCGTGCTCAATTGTATAGGCTTGAATGGCCTTTTGCTGCTCCTCCAACCTCTGAAGCATATAGAGGGTTGAATTCCACCTCGTTACCACTTCTTGCTTCAGATGATGGCAGGGCAGGTTCAGTAGTTTTTGGTGGTGCTCCAGTCTTCTGTACGTGGTGCCTGTACGCCGAAAGTGTCCCGCAATTCTTCTGGCCACCGACAGCATCTCTTGCACGCCCCTGTCGTTTTTAAAAAAATTCTGCACCACCAAATTCAAGGTATGTGCAAAACATGGGACGTGCTGGAATTTGCCCATATTTAATGCACACACAATATTGCTGGCGTTGTCCGATGCCACAAATCCACAGGAGAGTCCAATTGGGGTAAGCCATTCCGCGATGAGCTTCCTCAGTTGCCGTAAGAGGTTTTCAGCTGTGTGCGTATTCTGGAAAGCGGTGATACAAAGCGTAGCCTGCCTAGGAAAGAGTTGGCGTTTGCGAGATGCTGCTACTGGTGCCGCCGTTGCTGTTCTTGCGGCGGGAGTCCATACATCTACCCAGTGGGCTGTCACAGTCATATAGTCCTGACCCTGCCCTGCTCCACTTGTCCACATGTCCGTGGTTAAGTGGACATTGGGTACAGCTGCATTTTTTAGGACACTGGTGAGTCTTTTTCTGAGGTCTGTGTACATTTTTGGTATCGCCTGCCTAGAGAAGTGGAACCTAGATGGTATTTGGTAACGGGGGCACACTACCTCAAGAAATTGTGTAGTTCCCTGTGAACTAACGGCGGATACCGGACGCACGTCTAACACCAACATAGTTGTCAAGGCCTCAGTTATCCGCTTTGCAGCAGGATGACTGCTGTGATATTTCATCTTCCTCGCAAAGGACTGTTGGACAGTCAATTACTTACTGGAAGTAGTACAAGTGGTCTTCCGACTTCCCCTCTGGGATGACCATCGACTCCCAGCAGCAACAACAGCAGCGCCAGCAGCAGTAGGCGTTACACGCAAGGATGCATCGGAGGAATCCCAGGCAGGAGAGGAATCATCAGAATTGCCAGTGACATGGCCTGCAGGACTATTGGCATTCCTGGGGAAGGAGGAAATTGACACTGAGGGAGTTGGTGGGGTGGTTTGCGTGAGCTTGGTTACAAGAGGAAGGGATTTACTGGTCAGTGGACTGCTTCCGCTGTCACCCAAAGTTTTTGAACTTGTCACTGACTTATTATGAATGCGCTGCAGGTGACGTATAAGGGAGGATGTTCCGAGGTGGTTAACGTCCTTACCCCTACTTATTACAGCTTGACAAAGGCAACACACGGCTTGACAACTGTTGTCCGCTTTTCTGTTGAAATACCTCCACACTGAAGAGCTGATTTTTTTGGTATTTTCACCAGGCATGTCAACGGCCATATTCCTCCCACGGACAACAGGTGTCTCCCCGGGTGCCTGACTTAAACAAACCACCTCACCATCAGAATCCTCCTGGTCAATTTCCTCCCCAGCGCCAGCAACACCCATATCCTCCTCATCCTGGTGTACTTCAACACTGACATCTTCAATCTGACTATCAGGAACTGGACTGCGGGTGCTCCTTCCAGCACTTGCAGGGGGCGTGCAAATGGTGGAAGGCGCATGCTCTTCACGTCCAGTGTTGGGAAGGTCAGGCATCGCAACCGACACAATTGGACTCTCCTTGTGGATTTGGGATTTCGAAGAACGCACAGTTCTTTGCGGTGCTTTTGCCAGCTGGAGTCTTTTCAGTTTTCTAGCGAGAGGCTGAGTGCTTCCATCCTCATGTGAAGCTGAACCACTAGCCATGAACATAGGCCAGGGCCTCAGCCGTTCCTTGCCACTCCGTGTGGTAAATGGCATATTGGCAAGTTTACGCTTCTCCTCCGACAATTTTATTTTAGGTTTTGGAGTCCTTTTTTTACTGATATTTGGTGTTTTGGATTTGACATGCTCTGTACTATGACATTGGGCATCGGCCTTGGCAGACGACGTTGCTGGCATTTCATCGTCTCGGCCATGACTAGTAGCAGCAGCTTCAGCACGAGGTGGAAGTGGATCTTGATCTTTCCCTAATTTTGGAACCTCAACATTTTTGTTCTCCATATTTTAATAGGCACAACTAAAAGGCACCTCAGGTAAACAATGGAGATGGATGGATACTAGTATACTTATGGATGGACTGCCGAGTGCCGACACAGAGGTAGCTACAGCCGTGGACTACCGTACTGTGTCTGCTGCTAATATAGACTGGATGATAATGAGATGAAATCAATATATATATATGTATGTATATATAATATCACTAGTACTGCAGCCGGACAGGTAGATAATATATTTATTAGGTAATGATGACTGATGACGGACCTGCTGGACACTGTCAGCTCAGCAGCACCGCAGACTGCTACAGTAAGCTACTATACTATAGTAGTATGTACAAAGAAGAAAGAAAAAAAAAAAACACGGGTAGGTGGTATACAATTATGGATGGACTGCCGAGTGCCGACACAGAGGTAGCTACAGCCGTGGACTAACGTACTGTGTCTGCTGCTAATATAGACTGAATGATTGATAATGAGATGAAATCAATATATATATGTATGTATATATAATATCACTAGTACTGCAGCCGGACAGGTAGATAATATATTTATTAGGTAATGATGACTGATGACGGACCTGCTGGACACTGTCAGCTCAGCAGCACTGCAGACTGCTACAGTAAGCTACTATACTATAGTAGTATGTACAAAGAAGAAAGAAAAAAAAAAAACACGGGTAGGTGGTATACAATTATGGATGGACTGCCGAGTGCCGACACAGAGGTAGCTACAGCCGTGGACTAACGTACTGTGTCTGCTGCTAATATAGACTGGATGATTGATAATGAGATGAAATCAATATATATATGTATGTATATATAATATCACTAGTACTGCAGCCGGACAGGTAGATAATATATTTATTAGGTAATGATGACTGATGACGGACCTGCTGGACACTGTCAGCTCAGCAGCACCGCAGACTGCTACAGTAAGCTACTATACTATAGTAGTATGTACAAAGAAGAAAGAAAAAAAAAAAAACACGGGTAGGTGGTATACAATTATGGATGGACTGCTGAGTGCCGACACAGAGGTAGCTACAGCCGTGGACTAACGTACTGTGTCTGCTGCTAATATAGACTGGATGATTGATAATGAGATGAAATCAATATATATATGTATGTATATATAATATCACTAGTACTGCAGCCGGACAGGTAGATAATATATTTATTAGGTAATGATGACTGATGACGGACCTGCTGGACACTGTCAGCTCAGCAGCACCGCAGACTGCTACAGTAAGCTACTATACTCTATAGTAGTATGTACAAAGAAGAAAGAAAAAAAAAAACCACGGGTAGGTGGTATACAATTATGGATGGACTGCCGAGTGCCGACACAGAGGTAGCTACAGCCGTGGACTAACGTACTGTGTCTGCTGCTAATATAGAGTCTAGACTGGATGATAAATTATTGATAATGAGATGAAATCAATATAATATCACTAGTACTGCAGCCGGACAGGTACTATATATATTTATTATGTAATGACTGATGACGGACCTGCTGGACACTGTCAGGTCAGCACAGCACCGCAGACTGCTACAGTAAGCTACTATAGTAGTATGTATAAAGAAGAATGAAAAAAAAAACCACGGGTAGGTGGTATACAATATTATATATATATATATATATATATTATATACAATTATATATATATATATATTAAACTGGTGGTGATTGATTATTAAACTGGTGGTCACTTCAGGTCACGTTGCAACTTGCAACTAGTACTCCGAGGCCTAAGCAGACAATCACAAAATATATTATTATTATACTGGTGGTCAGTGTGGTCACAACAATGGCAGTGTGGCACTGACTCTGGCAGCAAAAGTGTGCACTGTACGTTATATGTACTCCTGAGTCCTGCTCTCAGACTCTAACTGCTCCCCACTGTCAGTGTCTCCCCCACAAGTCAGATAATACACTTACAGTCACACTATCTAATCTATAAATATCACTTCAGCAAGTAGTATAGTAGTATACAGTATAGTAGTACTCCTCCTAATAATGCTCCCCAAAATACTGTGTCTCTCTCTTCTCTAAACGGAGAGGACGCCAGCCACGTCCTCTCCCTATGACTCTCAATGCACGTGTGAAAATGGCGGCGACGCGCGGCTCCTTATATAGAATCCGAGTCTCGCGATAGAATCCGAGCCTCGCGAGAATCCGACAGCGTGATGATGACGTTCGGGCGCGCTCGGGTTAGCCGAGCAAGGCGGGAAGATCCGAGCCTGCTCGGACCCATGTAAAAAACCTGAAGTTCGGGCGGGTTCGGATTCAGAGGAACCGAACCCGCTCATCTCTAACACAAATTACACCACAGTATAGCAGAGCCCTTTATACACAATTACACCAGGTACAGCCCCTTATACATAATATTAATTTTAAACATGCCGCAGTTGGCTGGTTTATAATAAGAGGAGATTACCATTGGTATTATAACCCAGCCAGCAAGGACATGTTTAAAATTGATATTAGTCAGTTTGGTGCACTCCTCTTGGTATTATAAACCAGCAGCAGGGACAATTTTAAACTCAATATGGAGCCACACCATACTGAATAATATTAATTTGAAACATGTCCCTAGTGCTGGCAGGTTTATACAGTACCAGTGGTGCAAGTGGGCGGGTACGGGTGGGTACGGCGTACCCGTAAGAATTTAGCCGTGGGTACGCCGTACCCACACTGACGGGACGCCGCTCCTCGCACCGCCGCTGATGTGAGGGAAGGAGAGCGCAGCCTGTGCCTCTCCTTCCCCTCAGTCTCCGGCGGGTGTCTCACAGTTTAATTCAGCGCCGATCCGTGAGCCAATCAGAGCTCGCGCTGCGAGCTCTGATTGGCTCACGGATCGGCGCTGAATTAAACTGTGAGACACCCGCCGGAGACTGAGGGGAAGGAGAGGCACAGGCTGCGCTCTCCTTCCCTCACACTGGACGCCAGCGGCAGCGGTGAGCAGGGGAGGGGGGGATGTTATTCCTGGCACTGGGGGATATCTGGCACTGGGGGAGGGGGGGGGGGGATGTTATACCTTACTGGGGGATATCTGGCACTGGGGGGGCATTTCTATATGGCACTGGGGGATATCTGGCACTGGGGGGGGCATTTCTATCTGGCACTGGGGGATATCTGGCACTGGTGGGCATATATACCTGGCACTGGGAGATATCTGGCACAGGGGGGCATGTATACCTGGCACTGGGGGATATCTGGCACTGGGGGGGCATTTCTATATGGCACTGGGGGATATCTGGCACTGGGGGGCATATATACCTGGCACTGGGGGATATCTGGCACAGGGGGGCATGTATACCTGGCACTGGGGGATATCTGGCACAGGGAGGCATGTATACCTGGCACTGGGGGATATCTGGCACAGGGGGGCATGTATACCTGGCACTGGGGGATATCTGGCACAGGGGGGCATGTATACCTGGCACTGGGGATATCTGGCACAGTGGGGCATATATACCTGGCACTGGGGGATATCTGGCACTGGGGGGGCATTTCTATCTGGCACTGGGGGATATCTGGCACTGGGGGGCATATATACCTGGCACTGGGGGATATCTGGCACAGGGGGGCATGTATACCTGGCACTGTAGGGGCATTTCTGTATCTGGCACGGGGGGCAATGTATTTCTGACACAGTGGGGGCATTTGTGTATCTGGCACTGTGGGGCAATGTGTATCTGGCACTGTGGGGCAATGTATATCTGGCACTGTGGGGCAACGTGTATCTGACACTGTGAGGCAATGTATATCTGGCACTCTGGGGGCATTTTTGTATCTGGCACTGTGGGGCAATGTGTATCTGGCACTGTTAGTCAATGTGTATCTGGCACTGTGGGGCAATGTATATCTGGCACTGTGGGGCAACGTGTATCTGGCACTATTGGGGTCATACGTGTATCTGCCCCTCCCCCATATGTGTATCACGCCCCCATTTTCATTGGCCACGCCCCATGTGGCATTTGGCCACACCCATTTTTTTGCGCGCGCACAGTACCCGTAAGACATTTTTTCTACTTGCACCACTGTACAGTACCAGTACATTACTGCAGTGAGTCAGTGTGATTGTGACACTGACTCTAGAGCTCTGACGGCGGCAGCAGTTACAGAATACCTAAATGAGAACAAGCTCCCCCTCTTCTTGGAGTCCCTGTACTGGAGCTTGAGCGCGGCGGCGGGGCAGCGGGCTATCCGCTCAAACATCAACATGTCTACCCCTCTGTTCAGTCCCGCTCCTCCACTCCAGCCTCCGCCCTCCAGGCACGACAGTGGCGGTCTGCCCCTGCACCACTCTTTGCGCATATTGTAATGAGCGATGGAGCGTCATGACGTCACGCCGTTCATTACATATGCATGATGCGGCGCTGACTACACAGGGGGAAGGGGAGGCCACATCTGAAGAAGGCAGCAGCAGCAGCTCACAGAGGTTGCTGGCTCTCTCTAGCGCAAATCGCGGCAGAGCGCCCTCTATGTGAGAAGTGATAGAGCAGTGATAAGTGCAAGGTGATAACGCATCAGCCAATCAGCTCCTAGCTGTCAATTTACATATTGGAGCTGATTGGCTGGTGCGTTATCACCTTGCACTTATCACTGCTTTATCACATCTTTACCACTTCTCCAGGCTTAAAACACCTGTTTGAGAACCACGGCTGTAGGGCCAATTGTAACAGCACAAATGTTTCTGTAATTCAACTGTGAGGTACTGCCTTTCAAAAAAATCAGCTAAATCTCAGTAATATTGTCACTTTCCACAACCCACTGGCTATTCGCCAATTTAAGTATAAAATCATTGTTTACCTGCCAGAACAAGTAGTTTCCTTAGCCATTGGTTTTTTTTTTATGTTTTTTTTTACACTGGTAGTGCTATTTGCAATGTATTTCTGAATTCATTTGTGCTATGGTACATGTTTATAGCACAGTTAAAAACTGATCCTACAAAAGCTTTTCAGTTGGAATGTAAATCTCTTTTGGATATGGCTGTTAAAGCTGGCACAATTTCTAAAACTGAATACGCTTTTTATTTAACAAATATCCCATTATCCCCACGTATTATCACCTCCCTAAGATACACAAGTCCCTCCAAGCACCTCCTGGTCGTCCTATTAATTCTGGTGTAGGGTCCCTCACTTCTAATTTGTCGTCGTTTGTTGATTTTTTTCTACAGCCACATGTCACTGCACTTAAATCACATATCAGAGACACTACTCACTTTTTGAACTTAATTAAAAATGTGGAGTGGAAAAAAACTATAGGCTCATGACGTGTGATGTGGAATCCCTTTATAGTAATATACCTCATGATCAAGGGATACTGGCTACCAAATTTTATTTGGAACAGGATGAGTCTATGGAAGATTCACTCCGCATTTTTATTATTGATGCGATTCAATTTATTTTATCCCACAATTATTTTACGTTTGATGATCACTTTTATTTACAGTTCCTCGGTGTGGCGATGGGTGCCAGGTTCGCCCAGAGTTTTGCCAATATCTATATGGGCCGCCTTGAGGAATCCCTTATTTGGGGGGGCCCATTCGGGGCGAACCTGGTCCTTTATGGTCGCTACATCGACGACCTGTTCTTCATTTGGGAGGGGGATTTTCTTTCCACTGTATCATTTTTAGAGCACCTTAATTCTAATGAATTTGGTTTACACTTCACGAGCACTACACATAAATCACGTATTCATTTTTTAGATATTGATATTTCTATCTGCAATCAGCAAATGGTCACTTCAACATATCAAAAAGAAGTTGACACTAGTGATGAGCGGGTTCGGTTCCTCGGAATCCGAACCCCCCCGAACTTCAGCCTTTTTACACTGGTCCGAGGCAGACTCGGATCTTCCCGCCTTGCTCGGTTAACCCGAGCGCGCCCGAACGTCATCATCCCGCTGTCGGATTCTCGCGAGGCTCGGATTCTATAGCGAGACTCGGATTCTATATAAGGAGCCGCGCGTCGCCGCCATTTTCACACGTGCATTGAGATTGATAGGGAGAGGACGTGGCTGGCGTCCTCTCCGTTTAGAATAGAAATAGATAGAGAGTGAGAGTGAGACACTTGATTTACTGGAGCTTAGGAGTACTCAGAGAGTGCAGAGTTTACTAGTGACTGACCAGTGACTACCAGTGCAGTTTTATTATTATTTAATATAATCCGTTCTCTGCCTGCGAAAAAACGATACACAGTGACACAGTATACCATATCTGTGCTCAGCCTCAGTGTGCTGCATCATCTATGTATATCTGACTGTGCTGAGTGCTCACTGCTCACACAGCTTAATTGTGGGGGAGACTGGGGAGCAGTTATAGCAGGAGTACATTAACAGTGCACACTTTTGCTGCCAGAGTGCCACTGCCAGTGTGACTGACCAGTGACCACTGACCACCAGTATATTGTGATTGTCTGCCTGAAAAAGTTAAACACTCGTCGTGTGGTGTTTTTATTCTATAAACGCATTCTGCTGACAGTGTCCAGCAGGTCCGTCATTATATAATATATACCTGTCCTGCAGTAGTGATATATATATATTTTTATATCATTATCATCCAGTCTATATTAGCAGCAGACACAGTACGGTAGTCCATGGCTGTAGCTACCTCTGTGTCGGCAGTCGCTCGTCCATCCATAATTGTATACCACCTACCTGTGGTGTTTTTTTTTTTTCTATCTTCTTGATACTAGTAGCTTACTTTAGGAGTCTGCAGTGATGACAGTGTCCAGCAGGTCCGTCATTATATAATATATACCTGTCCTGCTGCAGTAGTGATATATATATATTTTTATATCATTATCATCCAGTCTATATTAGCAGCAGACTCAGTACGGTAGTCCACGGCTGTAGCTACCTCTGTGTCGGCAGTCGCTCGTCCATCCATAATTGTATACCACCTACCTGTTGTGTTTTTTTTTTTCTATCTTCTTGATACTAGTAGCTTACTTTAGGAGTCTGCAGTGCTGACAGTGTCCAGCAGGTCCGTCATTATATAATATATACCTGTCCGGCTGCAGTAGTGATATATATATATATTTTATATCATTATCATCCAGTCTATATTAGCAGCAGACGCAGTACGGTAGTCCACGGCTGTAGCTACCTCTGTGTCGGCAGTCGCTCGTCCATCCATAATTGTATACCACCTACCTGTGGTGTTTTTTTTTTTTCTATCTTCTTGATACTAGTAGCTTACTTTAGGAGTCTGCAGTGCTGACAGTGTCCAGCAGGTCCATCATTATATAATATATACCTGTCCGGCTGCAGTAGTGATATATATATATTTTTTATATCATTATCATCCAGTCTATATTAGCAGCAGACGCAGTACGGTAGTCCACGGCTGTAGCTACCTCTGTGTCGGCAGTCGCTCGTCCATCCATAATTGTATACCACCTACCTGTGGTGTTTTTTTTTTTCTATCTTCTTGATACTAGTAGCTTACTTTAGGAGTCTGCAGTGCTGACAGTGTCCAGCAGGTCCGTCATTATATAATATATACCTGTCCGGCTGCAGTAGTGATATATATATATTTTTTATATCATTATCATCCAGTCTATATTAGCAGCAGACGCAGTACGGTAGTCCACGGCTGTAGCTACCTCTGTGTCGTCAGTCGCTCGTCCATCCATAAGTATACTAGTATCCATCCATCTCCATTGTTTACCTGAGGTGCCTTTTAGTTGTGCCTATTAAAATATGGAGAACAAAAATGTTGAGGTTCCAAAAATAGGGAAAGATCAAGATCCACTTCCACCTCGTGCTGAAGCTGCTGCCACTAGTCATGGCCGAGACGATGAAATGCCATCAACGTCGTCTGCCAAGGCCGATGCCCAATGTCATAGTACAGAGCATGTAAAATCCAAAACACCAAATATCAGTAAAAAAAGGACTCAAAAATCTAAAATAAAATTGTCGGAGGAGAAGCGTAAACTTGCCAATATGCCATTTACCACACGGAGTGGCAAGGAACGGCTGAGGCCCTGGCCTATGTTCATGGCAAGTGGTTCAGCTTCACATGAGGATGGAAGCACTCAGCCTCTCGCTAGAAAAATGAAGACTCAAGCCGGCAAAAGCACAGCAAAGAACTGTGCGTTCCTCGAAATCACAAATCCACAAGGAGAGTCCAATTGTGTCGTTTGCGATGCCTGACCTTCCCAACACTGGACGTGAAGAGCATGTGCCTTCCACCATTTGCACGCCCCCTGCAAGTGCTGGAAGGAGCACCCGCAGTCCAGTTCCTGATAGTCAGATTGAAGATGTCAGTGTTGAA